>NC_057808.1:406477856-406578026 GCF_018294505.1 Triticum aestivum
GCTTAGTAGAACTAAAAACCAAGTACATGAGGTGCAATTTTAATATTACTAGGAATGAGGGGGTTAGCCTTCATGGGCAGATGATACCTCAGAAGGACACCTTTCGATATGTGGGGTCAATGTTGCAGAAGGATGGTGAACCAATGAAGATGTGAGTCATCGAATCAAAGCTGGATGGATGAAGTTGCACCAAGCTTCCGGTGTTCTCTATGACAAGAGAGTGCCACAAAAGCTAAAAGGCGGGTTCTATAGGACGACGATTCGACCTGCAATGTTGTATGGTGCCGAGTGTTGGCCGACTAAAAGGCGACATGTTCAATAGCTAGGTGTAGCGGAGATGCGCATGTTGAGATGGATGTGTGGCCACACAAGGAAGGAATGGGTCTGGAATGATGATATACGGGATAGAGTTGGGGTAGCACCGATTGAAGATAAGCTTGTCCAACAGCGTCTGAGATGGTTTGGGCATATTCAGCGCATGCTTCCAGAAGCTCCAGTGCATAGCGGAGGCTAAAGTGTGCGGATAATGTCAAGAGAGGTCGTGGTAGACATGACAGGAGTCCATAAAGAGAGATCTGAAGGACTGGAATATCACCAAAGAACTAGCCATGGACAGTGGTGCGTGGAAGTTAGCTATCCATGTGCCAAAAGCATGAGTTGGTTTCTCTCTAAAAAAAACATGAATTGTTTCGAGATCTGATGGGTTTCAGCTCTAGCCTACCCCAACCATGAGTTGATTATGTATAGCCTCCCATATATGTTGATCAATATGTGCTTGTTACGATTGTGTGTATTTTGATGACATTGTGAATTTTTAATGTCATCCTTTATGTTTATTACTAACATCAATCATATATCATGGGAACATGAATGTTATTATTCTCTTCTGTTGAGTCAAATAAATCTTGTACCTGTCTTGCTATTAGACTGCTGAAAACTTTAGAGTTGTTTCATCAGACTAATAAAGCTAACTAGAACTGTTTCATAAATTTCAAGTTGGAGAGAAAGAAGCTAGTCGTTGCAGACCAGGTTAAGAAGCGTCCGAAGGCTCTTCAGAAGTGTGCTAGAGATTTTGCAGATTGGCTGTTAAAGTACATTTGCTCAGAGAATGAGAACTACAAATACGTCTTAGTTGCCACTAAAGAGAATGCCAATATGCTTATGAAGGAGGTTCTCTCTCTGTCTCTCTCTCTCTCTCTCTGATATCTCATGCTGGTATAATTAGAAATGCAAAAGGACCGCATTCTAATGCTGTTATAATTAGAAATGCTAAAGGGCCGCATTTTGTGTTGTCTGTACTTCCCTATTCATACATGTTCAGCCCAAATTTGGCCTTTCTTGCAGTTTACTTGAGTAGTATGCTAGACTCTCACTGTAGTTACTTAAAGCTACTGTATAAGTAGAGATATTTAATGATTTATTAAGTGTCTACATAACGCCGCCATAATGCCAAAGCCATCTGAATGCCCTTATTCTTAAAGGTTCCTTTTGCATTGTCCTGAAGCCTTATAATTCATTTTCTGTGATTCCACTATTTTTTGTAGTAATTTAATTATGATTCGTTCATACCCTGTAATTTTGCAGGGTTTTATTTCTTCTTATGCCCGAGATGAAATATTACATGGTCTTGAAAGGATTAAAAAGGACATTGAAGAAGGAAGATTTCAGTGGAGGGATAATAAAGATCTAAGGACTAATATTATTGACACACTCATTGATATAGTTGGAGGGCCAGCCAAGAGGCTGGATAGAGTGATAAGTCATTATGTTCAACTGCTAACAGTCCTCCAATTACGGTGTCATGATTCCATTGATCAAGTTATTTCTCAAACAAAAGAACTCCAGGTTTACTCATGCACACAGCCTGTTATTGCCATGACCATGTTGTTTTTTCTATAAAAAATCCATTGCTACAGAATTTTGTGACTTACTTTTTATTTTATATTTCAACTTAGTCATTAATTCCATTTTTTAGTGATCCATATCTAGAAAGGTATACTCAGATAATTTTACATACTGCCATAACTGAAGTGGTTACAACATGCACATAGCAAGGCAATTTATATGTTGGCGTAGAAAATTTTGCTACCTGGCTACTTCCTAGCAGTTCTTGATGAAACCCACATGCCTATTTGGATTCTCCTAAATATTTGTGGGTATACCAGAATGCCTGGTTGTTGGAGATATTTGAATCAATTTGCACTTTGCACAGTGCACTAAATTATCCCTTCCAGTTTTGTAAACCCTAGCTGATCAGCCTTGTCCCTTGGTAAAGGGGGTAGCCATTTTATGTGGGCAGTGGCAAGCTAGAATGGTTGGGTTGGGTGGCCTTGGTACAAGAAGCAAAGCAGAATTGTATTACCTTATCAGTTGTTTGAGCAATTGAGCACTAATTGATAGATGTTATTACAAATGTAGTCGACTGTTTGCTTAGTTGTTCTTTTATCGCAGTAAAATTTATATGTTGAGCTCTAGCTACATGAATGGCCTCATCCAACTTGAGTACATTATCCATTTCCCGGACTGAGCTTTTTTTGCTAGCAATCAGAAATGGGGGATTGGTCCTCCCTAGCATATGGAGGTGTGCAAATTGGATTCTACTTGGTGATGTGGTATTGTCGCAACTTGAACAGGTACCACCTCATAGATTGTCAGATTTATGTTAGGGTTGTAATACCCATGTTGTAACATAAAACGGATTTTGTTTAGCTCACAACTTCAGTGAGCCTTTCCTTTTAAAATATGGACAAGTGTATTTTTTAAAGTTCTGTAAAATTCTATAAAAATCCCCACATGTACATGTGAGCATAGGAATCTGCAAACTCACAAAAACTACTTCTTCCCATGAAAAATAACACTAACACATAGTATTACAATATTGTATATGTTCTCTCTTTTTTCTTGTAATTTGTTTTTTCCCTCGAAATAGGAGAGGTGCGCCACATTTCATTAAGTAGAGAGAAAAGAGTGCAAAAGGGAGGGTCAAAACAATCCCCCACCCCCTTTAGGGCTTGTTCAGTTTAGGTGGATTTGAAGGGGAATGAGAGGGATTAAATCCTACAAGAAAAAATCCTGCAAATCCCCTCCAACCCCCTTGGGAGGAGGTTTAACCGAACAGGGCCTTGAGGATAAACTGCAAGCCACACATAGACTATTGCATAAGCAGAATGTCAAACGACGGATTAAGGGGACGTTTGGTTCTAGGCCTTACATCCCACACTTTGCCACACATTTCTTGGTAAACTTGCCTAAGGTTAGTTCAATAAAATGAGAGCCACAAGTTGACAAGCTTAAGGGAATCTTGCCACACTTTTGAGTGTATGTGATGTGGGAGCATCTTGCCTAAGGTGAGGCTTGAACCAAACACCCTCCTAAGTTGATCAAACTTGCCTAACCTTAGGTGTGGCAACCTTAGTAACAAATCAGACAGTCCCTAAGAGTCCAGGGCAAAGGGACGCAGGAGAAATTCCTGGGCGCATGGGCTCCACCAAACGGTACTCTCGTTTTGCCACTGTTTGAAGGATCAAATAAGCATTTGGAATGGTGCCATTGAAGATGCAATCATTCCGATGCTTCCAAAGCTCCCAGGCTAACCCTTCCGCAGTTCTTTAGGAACGCCCTTGAGGACTTGGCAGCACCAGCTTGAAAAACGGACCGCTGGAGGTTGTGGTGTTGCTGCAACCAGCCCCAGCTTCTGAAAAATTATCAACCAGACCCGCCAAGCGAAAACACAAGAGACAAGTAGGTGTTGAATTGTTTCTGCAGCTTGATCACAGAGGGCAGACCGCTGGGTGTGGTAAACCACGCTTAGTAAGAGGATGAGTGGTCCAACACCGGTTGTTTAAACCACACCATATGAAAAATCTACAGCACAGTGGAGCCCAACTTTTCGAAATTCTCTTCCATGGAGCGAACTTGATGGATCCGAGGAAATACACGTTATAAGCAGACTTACTGGTGTAGGAGCCCGACTGTGCAAGTATCTATAAGCAGACTTACTGGTGTAGGAGCCCGACTGCGCAAGTATCCATTTATGCTGATCAGGAACGTCTTGCTGAAGGACCAGACCATTAACCAAGTCCCAAATCCGTAGATACTCCACTATAACCTGGACAGTGAGAGCCCCTCTGATATCTTCCACCCATCTTCTATTATTCAGGCCATGCTTCCTTGGTCTTCGAGGAATAAGCTTGATAAGATATAAGGAGCCAATTCAGCAACCGTTCTGCTCTGCAGCCACCGATGAGACTAGAAGTTGATACTCTCCCCATTACCAATGAGTTTCCACTGCTACACTGAATGAATGAAGCATGAACATTGTGTGGTACCTGAATAGGCAAAACAGCCCAAGGTTGAGAGGCATCAGTTTTCTTGTAGCCATAGCCACTGAGGGCGTAGAGTCCAACCTAATGTTCCAAGTTGTGGATGCCCAAACCACCATACTGAAGCGGCCGGCGAACCTGTTCTCAAGAAACAAGGAAATTGCCACCATTGGCATTTTTTCCAAAGAAAACCTCTGCCCCTTTCATCAATAGCATGGCTTGCCCATTTGGGAAGGTCGAAAGCCATCCTTAAATAGATGAGAATAGCAGTTAACACCCCTCAAACCAGAGACGAACAGCCTGGTTCATGAGAGAGGTTATCTGTTATGCGTTTTTCCCCTCCAGTGCTTGGGAGCCAAAAGCAGTTTCCAAACCTACAACACTTTCTTTAAGCCGCATGGTTTTTATTCAAATCCATATATGGGCTATGTATGACTAATCAACAGAATAAAACTGCTTATATCAATGCTTAAATAGCATTTCTACTCCCATTAGTTGGCATATCCATGTGTGTGGCTCTGTGCCTCCTGCAGTCCCCCCAGTACTATCTTTGGATAATGCATTGTATGCTACTGTATCCTTTGCAGTAAGATATATTTCTGGAAAATCCTATATGACGCACGTTGCGTCAAGCTGTCGAGGCTTCGCACAAGCTTCACGAGCGAGCGACGTGATCTGGGCCGACCCGTTAGTGGTTAGCGTAGCTATTACGGGCGGGTAGTTTTCTCTTTCGTTTTTTTTCCTTTCTGCTTCTTTTTTTATTTTTGTTTTCGTTTTTATCTTTTCTGTTTCTTCCTTCTTTTTTATTTTCTTTACTTTTTCTGTTTATTTTTCAAAAACTTGCAAATTTAAAAAATGTTTACAATTCTAAATTGTTCGCAAATTTTAAAATATGTTTGGGGTTTTCAAAAAAATGTTCACAAATTTCAAAAAATGTTTGTAAAGTTGAAAATGGTCAGATTTTCGAAAAACGTTCATGTTTTTCAAGATGATGTTCGCGATTTGGAAAAATGTTCGTATTTCTAAAAAATGCTCACGCTTTCAAAATAATGTTTGCAATTTTGAAAAATTTCAAAAATTCTAAAAAATATTAAAAAATAAAAAAATGTTCAAAATTTTCGAATAAATGTTCGCGTTTTAGGAAAATCATTCAGTTTTTGAAACATTTCGTAGTTTTTAAAAAGTGTTGGTGCTTTCAAAAAACATTCGAAGTTTGAGAAATGTTCATTTACAAAAATGCATTAGCTACAGTACTCCTACAGTGTCGTTTTACCCATCTAGAGAATGTCCGTACGAGATGGCAGTTTTAAAGATGTGTGCTGCTTATATGTCACCAAAGCTTGTTTGGTCTGTTGGCTATTCCGAGCAAGCGTGTGCATTTACCCTTTTTTTTATTTTTCATCCCGCGATACAGTGCACTACTGGGCCGGCCCAGGTCAGACTCCCCTGTGCGTTTGCTCGACAGTATGTCGCAGAACGGGACACATAGGAGGTCCCTATATTTTTGCCAAAGGAGCCTTGCAGTGTTGCATGACCCATTCTCTGCCATGTTCAACTCACTAGTTTTCACTCTATAACTTGTGTACTGCAAACATAAATTGTTGATGTGAATATCTCCCATGTCATGGAAACCTGTTAATCTGATAACATTATTTATTTAATTGGTGTAAACAGCTTGACATGGATGTCTCTCAGCTTGTTAGTTGTAAAAACAAGATGGACTCTACACTACAAACAGCTCTCCCTTCAGACAGCACCTATTGTTCTATGAACAGGTAAGTTAAGTATATATTTTCCCTCGACTTTTCAATTTCTTTCTTGTTCCGTCAAGTTCTCTTCTATGGAATGGACTCTTGGGTGTAGTTCTGCTTGCTCTTGTATATTTTAAGTGTTAAGCATATGGCAAGGTGCAGCTGATTGTTACTATACTTTTGAGGAAAAGGCAAGCGCATTGCCATTCAGTAAGACATAGTTAGAAGTGTTATCTACAGAAAAAAGAATCCTGAGGGGCAAAGAATCACGGCACCGGCAAAGCCTAGAATGCTGATTTTTCATCGCATGTTGGATAGAAGCACTGCTTGGTCCGGGCTTAGCTTCCCTTGAGAATGGTTCATAAGTTGAACTTGAAAGCTATAAGAGGGAGGGTATATATATAACTGTAAAAGAGGTGTGAGATTTTCTAGAGATGTTTAGTATAGTATATTATTGAATTCCTAATATACTGTTAAACCATTTCATAAATATTTATATTTCTAATTCCCACATGTGAGCTTTCACCTCTGTTTGTCCATAAATATCATTGTTTGTAATAATAATTCGAAATTTCAGTAAGAACTGAGAAACACAAACACCGAGAAAGATTGCCTGAGGCCGTGATAATTAAGTGTGTTTATTTTCACTAAGAGATCCTAAATCACCCTGTTAAGTTGGACCAAGCGATTTTCCATGTTTTTTAAGGTCTAGTTCAGTTGTTTTAGAATGGTTCTCTAACTGATATGTTTTAGTTATATTTAACTTAACTCAATCTGTTTGATCTGGAACTGTTCCAGTTTATGTAAGGATCCACGTCACATGCACAATTTCGCTGTGGAATTTGGAAATTTGATTGTCGGGGACATCTCCCGCGATCTTTCAAATATTGGATTGGAGCTGAGTTCATGGATGGAGTTGCACTTGTTGACACCAAATGATAAAGTGATTGAAAGTTTTTCGCTTATGCGAAAGCAAATGCTGGATCTAGATAATTTAACAGCCACACGGAGCGCTTATTCTATCTACAATCCTGTTGAGGTATAGTAGCAGAAACTACTACAGTTTGCACCTGTATGTTGTTATGTTCTGCAAGTGAAGCAACTTTCTGAAACAGGATAGCAGCAGGCAATTTTTGGCAAGCTTTAGAAGTGTTTCAGAAATACTTAAAGCAGCGAAAGAATTTGCAAAACAATCATCTTTTGATCATGAAAAGGCTCGAACCTTTCTTGCGCCAAGAGATAATTTTGGTGCTTCACAACTAGCTGAATTCCATGCAACTAAGGTACATTTTATATCTATTAATTTACGTCCTCTATTCATCTTACGTCTTTGTTATTTGCAATTTAGAGCTAGAGAAGTTAGCTAACTGAAAATGGAGCAAACCTTGTCCTATGTAGTTATTTTGTTGTTGATATCATTAATAAAAGAATCTTGGATGGATAATCCTGCTGTTTCTTTCTATTAAATGCTAGCTGGTTTTAATTTTAAAGTTGCACCTCTGCCATTAACAGCCTGAAATATTTTCTTCTCTAAATAAATGAATCAAATAGTGCAAATGTGTAGTTCGTGGATCATGCGTACCTTGTTATAATAACTAGCAACCTGTATGGATGAAAAATAGAAGATATAGCATTTGACAAGAAGCAAATTAAGGGAAGGGTTTATTAGAAAAAAAAAATCTTGTTTGGGCAGTTTGTCCATTGATCATAATATGTAGTCTAATTTTCTTCTGGGACCACTGGTTCGGGTTTTACCAGACTGATAAAATTCCCAATTTGTTTGGATTGCCTTCCTTTCAAATAATAAGATAAATTCTATTAATTTCTACAGGAAATTTCACAATGTAGTCTTCTGCCCTTCTCTTAGGAAAATTTCCCCATTCTTGACGAAATAAATTGTATTAATTAGTTGCATATACTAGAAACTTGATAACAGAATTAAGTTCATATGTATGGAACTTTGATTGTACTTTTTGATCATTATAAAGCAGTATTTTAGTGTTGTTTCTTTTCTGCTGTGCCAACCATCTTTGTAGGGTTTCAGCCGTGCTCTTAGCATTTCCATGACTACATTGAACCTTTCTAGTACAGTTTATGTATAATAAATAATTTTCGTTTTATCATTGACACAATTCTGTGTACTTCTCATCAAAGCAGAGTCTAGACGGTCAGAATAAAGATGAAGGAGGTAGTGCTATCGAGAAGCAAAATTTCAGATTACATAGTGATGATACAATGAGGAAATTGCTCGATTGGCCTCGACGCCTTCAATCGGAGAAAAATGACTAATGTTTTATAGCGTTACTTGAAACAAACAGTCGACACAGTTATTTATTTTCTTTAGGTATTTGAAAGAGCCATCCTTGTGGCCCTGTATTATGTGATGCGTTCAGCAAGAATTGGTTTATTCTGCGAGGAAAGTTTTCAGTTTTTCTAATACATGTTGGTTTGATCCATCATCAGGCTGGAGCATGATACAGTTTTTTTTTTGTTTAGTCTAGGAACATGATATAGCTAGGTAAAGGAAAATGTTAAGACAACCTGGAGGTTCTCCCCTTATTTTTTCTACCATATTCGAGAAACTCGAAAGGGCAAGGCCAACACCAGGGTCTACTTTTGTTTGGGGCTCGGAAGGAGGGAGTGATGAAGGCGCTGCCGTCGGCCTCTCCAGCAAACAGGACTGGAGAGAGGCAAGAGCTGGACGATGACATCTCAATGTAGACAAATGATGCCCTAGGATGGCATTGTAGTCTATCACAAATTACCACAATGGAAAACCATACACCATGATAACACGATGCCTATAAAAAATCCTGATGGACAAACCACTCGTCAAAGGTAAAACTAAACCAGCAAGGTCTTTCAATGTGCCAACGATCCCGATAGGAGCCGCACGTATCTCGTTCTCAGGCACTGAGATCCCGGTATTCTAGGGGACGCCGGACATCATCCAGTTGGACCATAGGGACGCTTATCATGAAACATAACATTGGTATTACAAAAACTAGGATAGCAAGAGTGGAACAAAACACCAGGCAAAAGGCTGAGCTTTTCATCCTTTAACAAATATATAGATGCCGGAACAATGTCATCACTGCCTCCCATGTTGTCATCGTGTGCCGCCATCTCGGAGCCACGGCTCACTACCAGTGCGGCAAGGGCAGGTGACCAATTAGTGTGAGGGAAGAGGAGGGGCAAAAATGCTAGACTCATGGAGTGCCGGCTCACAGACTTTACAGATTGTCATGCAAAATTTCGTTGGAATTTTAAAACGTGGCCAGAATATGAGCGGCGCCCAGCCCGTAAAATGTAGCAAAGCTTGAGGAGGGGTTTTTGGAGCCTCACAGCAACTCTAGCAGATAGGGAGTATACTAAAAAATAACTGTTGTTTTAGTGTTTTGTAGCCAAAAAATGGCAAGATCAGATACCGTGAATAAGCACATTATATAATATGTTTTTTCGGTAAACTCAAAACCAGACCTCTCGACAGGCCAAATCATCATTTGCGCCACCTTTGCGCATCCCCGGCCAAAATGCCCCACCTTACATTACAATTGATAAAATGCCCCATTTTTATTGTGCCTCTATATAAAATGCCCCGTATTAAAAATAAACATCTATTATTTGTTAACTACTGCAATTAGGGATGGAAAAAGGACATAAATGCCGCTAACCAAAATCAACTAAAAACACACACGCACGTAAGGATTGGGCTGGCTGGCTCCTGTTCGTTCGCTCCCACAGGAATGGAACGAACCAGCTGCGCCCGAGCAGCATAGCTAAGGGTTCTTGCCGCCCCCGGCCAAGAACCACTAGCCGCCGCCGTCCGCCTCCAGCAGCCCCGTCTCCATCTTCAGAAACAAACGTGCCTAGAAACATTTTAAAAAATTACAGAAAACCAAATATATTCATAGAGTGTGCTGTTCGAATTTCAGCCAATTCTGAACATAGAACAAAGAGAAAAACGAGATTTAAAATTTTTGTCCAGATTTGTTCAAAATTTAGGCGAAAATTTAAACTGCCCAAAAAATTCTGAAAAAATTACAGAAAAGCAAGTATATTCATAATAGCATACTATTCAAATTTTAGCCAATTGAAGGCATCTATAATAGAGAAAGTGGCAGCAGTTAACAAGTAATAGATGTTTATTTTTGATACGGAGCATTTTATCTAGAGGCACAACAAAAATGGGGCATTTTATCAATTGCATTATAAGACAGGGCATTTTGACTAGGAGACAGAGCAAAGGTGGGCAAATGATCAATTGGCCCAGAGTAAGAGGGCATTTTTTTTGGTATACGCGCCCGTGCTTGGCGGGAGGGAAGTTTTAGATCCTCCGCCTCCTGCACCTCAACCGGCGCTACCCCTCGACGCCACCTAACCGTCGCACCTCCCCCGGCAGGCTGCGCGTTGCCATGGAGCCCTCGGAGCCCCCTGCACCAAATCCCGAGGCCAGGCCGCCTGAATTGAGTCCGTCCGTCCCTGCCTACCGCCACCAAGACCACAACCACGGCGCCAGTGCCTCCAGCCGCCATGACTGGCCGCCACGACGGCCATCCAACGCTCGTCGCCACGTCCGTGCGCCGCCGGTTGGCCACCTTGCCCTCGTTGTCGCGCCCCGCGCCCTTCCCGCTCCAGTGCTCGCCTCGCGCTCTTGCTCCGCGAGAAGCCATGCGCCATGCCGCATGGTTGGGCGGCCACGCCAGTGGACGTTGCTGGTCTTGTTGCATTGGTTGCGTGTGCTAGGGAGGGCGCTGCCTTGTTGCGGGTCGTGGTGCCTCTGCTCGTGCTAGAGCGTTGGTCATCGTTCGCCCCGTGAGCGGGCACGTCGTGGCCAAGGGCCTTCCGGGCAGAACCGTCGTGACACACGCTGGAGGGCGCCGCCGTGTTGCGTCGACCGCTGGGTGGATCTGCCGTTGCCATGTTGTCAAAGGCCTCAAATTGTAATTTAGTTTTTGCTTTCATGGTGTTTCGTGCTAATTTTTATGGACCATGTTGTCTGTTGACTAGTGGGCTTCACACCTGAAACAATTTTTACAGAATATGTTCTGACGGAACATACGTCTTATCGTAAAAATATTTTGCAGTATACTGTAAAGAAAAAAAAATCCATTTTACTACTTGAAGAAAGTTGGTGGTTCACGTAACCTCCTGATTTTTATTTCTGCTCCCTTTACCCCCTAAACAATTCCATACCGGACAAAATCAGTCCCTGGATGGTTTGACTTGACTAGTTGTTGAACGTGCCAATGGTCAATGGGTGGTTCTGACCTGCGGGTAGTAAAATGAAACTGTCTAGCGGAACGATTACCCCCCCCCCCCACCTCCTCTGAGGTGACTTGGGGTGAACCCTAGCACCTCCACCCCGTTCCCCTTCGCATCTCTCCTCTCTGCCGCCGCCCGAGGTGCCTACCGGCTCGGCCGCGTGGTACCGATGAAGGAGGCAGCGGGGAGCCTGGCGTCTTCACCTCGGGTGGAGGGCCTCGGCTTCCAGGGCGGCGGCCCTGGGTGGTGGCGCGCGGCGCGGCCTGTGCGGCGGCGGCGCCGGTGGGTGTTGGGTCACCTCCCCAGTTGTGTGGGCAGCGTGGAGGTGGTGGGCGTCGGCTGCTGCGGCGGCCCCCCAGCTGGTTGCTGGTCGCCATGGAGATGCTCTTCCTCAACCCCGATCTACTCTGATCTGCAGCGGATTTGGCCCCTGGTGGCTTCTGCCGCCGATCTCGGGTGCTGGCTTTGCGGATCTGGTGGCTGCAAGTGGATCCGGGGGAACCCCTTGGCCGGCGTGACGACCACTCCGAAGGCGACACCTTTGGGTGCTGTTCCCCTTGTTGGAGGCTTCAGAGAGGATCCCCTTCCTTCCATCCCTCCCAGGAGCTCGGGTGAAAGCCTCATACCCCATGTTCCAAGCGGCGACGACACCGTGGTGGCATGCTACTTCCTAAAGGCGTCGTTCGGGGGCTGCTCAAGCGGTGGTGGAGGTGGCGGTGGTTTATGGACGACGTGACCAGGCTTCATCTCCGGCGCTTGCTCGGTCCCTGGTGCGGTTGGTCCCGGGCATTGGTGTGACGGGATGGGTGTCTTTCTCGGTGTCGGTGGTCCGGCGACTCCTTCCTTGACCGTTGTATGGTGCTGCCATTTTTGGCCTTCTTCGTGGTTTAGTGCCTTTGTTCAACATCTCTCGTCCGACGTTATGTCCTGCCGTTGCCGGCGACGGTGCTTGGGTGGTAGGGCCTCCATTGCATGTGGGTCTACTCCTGAGGTATCTCTTTGGGCAGCTTGGACACCTTGATTTGGGTTCTAGGGGAACCACTCTGCCGGCCGCCGGTGTGGCACCCATCAAGCCTGGGTGAAAGGGTGGTGGCCCTTTGCGGCGGCAGAGACAAATCATTGTTGCCCATGTTTGGTCCTTCGGTGGCTGTCAGCGAACACAATACTCGCACGGTGGTGCCTTCCTTCCATGGCCTTAGTAGGTTAGCTGGTGTAGGTATAGCGGCGGTCGTTGGCAATGGCGTGGTCTGTTCTTGCCCACTGTGAAGTTGCCTTGAGTTGTTCTACTTAGCACCTTGTACCCCTTCTTTCCGTTGTTTTCCTTTGTGTATGTTGCTGCACTGTAATCCTGGTCGGTTGATGGCTTTGTTAATTCAATGCCGGGCTAGGTTCGAGCTCTTCTTGGGCTCGGCCAGCGCCTTTTCTCTAAAAGAAACTGTTTTTGTAGTGCGAGATTTTACTGTATCTGCTAGAGTTGCTATGAGACTTGAAAGGAGCGACCCTCGGACTAGTAGTACTGATATATCTTCACACTGATAGCTTAGTGAAAAGGTACACATTATCACCCAACATATAGAAACGGTTTAATATGGCCAATCTTAATTATTTTACTTTCTTTTATACACCTTATTTAATCTGAATTTTCGAAACTATCAACTCTGGATAGTACGTACAAAAGAACTTAGGTTGCCCCCACCCCACCAGAAAAAGAAAACACATGCGCACACACACCAAATAAAGCATGTATTTTTTCCACAGGAGAAGAAGTGCATGCTTTTGTTTCAGTGAAAAGGTAAATTTGATCGAAAAATACAGCCTAGAGAAAAGATAGAAAATTGGAAGGTGCCCCTTTTATACACAACCAATGTGTAAATCTGTCTATCTCACGCACGTCCGTTTGGAGTTCCTCTGTTGAAGTAGTAATGTTCTTCTGTTTCATGGAAACAAAAAGAGACGTTCTATCAGATCATTAAAAATGTAAGCATTTATTTAGACAATCAAAGTCAACGAAATATTGATGCGGTGTAAATAATATAAATTGTTACATTTTACACAAATTCTGGTTGCATCAGTTTCAGGTTTCAGAATTCCAATTGTTGTAGAAGCAGTGATGCTCTAGTCGATGAAAACAGACCAAATCTGACTAACTTAACTCGAAAAAAGTATGACCATAACAACAACAAAGAGGACGACGGGAACAACGACAAACACAAAAGTAGCAAAAACATAACCAACCCAACCTTTAGGCTGGAGCACCCATTCACACCGAAATCGTCCCCTAGTTGTAGCCATGGTGAGTTCCTCTCTAGATATGCTCCCAAACACATGAAATCAGAGATATGGAAGGAGAGCAAAGAGCGAGGAGTAGAGACCCGTCAAAAAAAAGAGAGCGAGGAGTAGAGAACAGAGGAAGAAAGGAGTGCTAGCACAGCCATACGGCCCCTCGAGGCGAACACACGAACGACAAACTTTTTTATTTATTTTAAAGGAGGATAACCCCCGGCCTCTGCATCAGCACGATGCATGCAATCATATATTATTAATAGTGCAAAAATCCACTAGCCGAACATCATCGACCCGGAAATAAAGCGAAAAACAAACCTGAGGCCGTATACCTCGTGACAATACTTCCCCAGATAGCCACTAATCCCTATACAAGACACAACATAAACAAAAAAATATTCAACTCCTAGATTACGCCTTCAAGAAGGGATCACCGCAGGTGCGCCGAAATGGCGAGTCCACCACAAGGTTCAACTCTGGATTCTCACCCCCAAAGCCAAGCTTCAATCCACCATCTTCAGCAAGGACACGACACAGGCGCGCGACGACATAGTCTGATCAAAAATCTTGTGTTTTCACCGGAGTGCATAAACTCGTTGCTGAAGCCGTCTGTACCACCCGCCCTTATCCGTCTACCGACACCTCGATAGCCAGATACCTCTGGAGGAGACAACGAAAGACAAAGACGTCCCATACCGCCTGCCTCTCGGTACTGTCGCACCACCTTCGATCCGACAACAACATGCTAAACATGACACCTCCGCCAGAGCCACCGTGCATCACCTGCCGGTAGCAGGCATGACTTGACGTCTCCATATAAGACGTCGTGCGTAGGATCCGTCGGTAGCACATCCACCGGTGGCTTCACCTGCCGGGTGGCAGGCACCGC
Organism: Triticum aestivum; assembly: GCF_018294505.1. Classification (NCBI taxonomy): domain Eukaryota; kingdom Viridiplantae; phylum Streptophyta; class Magnoliopsida; order Poales; family Poaceae; genus Triticum; species Triticum aestivum. The sequence goes on from NC_057808.1 coordinate 406,492,367, forward strand.
CCGACAACTCCGAAAGAGGCAAATGTGTCACATGCCAAGCCGCATTGAACCCTATCTGTTGATGGAGGACGTCCCATACCGCCACCAGCCTCAGAAGGCCGTCACCACCTCGAGATCCAGACTCCGAATCGCCCACACGAACGACGAACTTAGAGCTTCGAGTGCAACCTCTCAAACTAACAGAAGCGGGAGGAGGCATCACAAGGAAGTGTCTAGTCCACTCACAACCGCGAGTGAGCCACAATATTAAAATCCAATCAGAGGAAATAATAAGAGTACAATAGTAACTATAAATTATTGTACACTTTGCAAATTGGAAAGAGACATATCGGAAGACCATATGAAAATAGTCTTTCCACAAGAAATTGACAGAGCAATGTGGAGGGGTAGACTACAAGCCTTAATAGGGAATTACATTATTATCTGCGCTCTAGTTCCAAAATCATTTCAACAAAGTTCACGCAAAGGTAAGTGGGCAATTTTACCCATGGTATACCTGAAAATCATTGTTGTCTCGTCAATTAGTAGCTAATTGAGCATCACTAAACAAGATGATGATTTGACTAATGGAACATCTGCTATCTAGAATACTTGAAAAAACAACAAAGCAATGAAATTAAAGAGGTGGTTTGATGGGTATAGGCATATAGTACTCAATAGGGGTAGTGTTGGAAAGCATGCCCCGAAAATGTGACAGTGACAAGCATATGTGAACAATTTTTTTATTACCAAAATGGAAAATACTCATGTATGGAATAATATACATTACATCAGTGTAGTACACATCTTCCTCAAAGATAAAAAAAATTCCTTTACACAACATGGACCATATTGATTATCTGGAGCCAGTATTGACATCTTTCCTCGAAAGAAGAAACTACTTTTGTTGTACTCAAACAAGAAAAACTTTAACTACTTGGTAATTCTTCACCATTGAACTGAGTACTGAATGGAAGTTCGCTCCCATCCATAGGTCTCTTGTACATTGCCTTTGCTCTCTTTTATAAAATTAAGGTACGTCATTGGCGTACTCTCGAAAAAAAATTGAGTACTGAATGCTACTGAATGCCGATCTTTCAGGTAGTAAATGTTGTGCTTGAAAAATTAAGTGTTTGGTAGTCTGGTGCCTGAGATCTGCAAATACTCATTCCTACTTACGTAGCTTACTTCATTTAAATGGGATGCACCAGCCTTAAACATATATACGCACTATAAAAAAAACATAAGGTAGATTCCTGTGGCTCAGTTCAGATGACATAGAAAATTGCAGTGATACATTGATGCTATTCGACACTCACCTGATGCCGAGTTGCAAATTAAGCATTAAGAAATAGCTCATGTGGCCCTTGTAAATAATATCCATTGACCCTCTTGCTTGTTTTTGCCAGGTATTTTTCTGTGTTTCACCGTTGTCCAACATTCCTGAATGTTTGCCTTTTGGCTGTTCCAAGATAAGCACGGCTTGTATACATCCCCGTTAGTAGACCAAATCCTTACGAACATCACTCTTTTGTATACACTCGTCACTTGACAAGGATTTATTGGGTAGATTTTGTGATAAGTGATGCAATGAAAATGGATGCAGAACTTCAATGTAGTAGAAACTATACACAAGAGATATGCAGTTTGACGAAGACGACGACTTGCGTGAGGAAACAAATCGGACATGCGTGAGTAACAGAAATGGAGCATCCAAATCGAATTGGACTAATGGGAGAAGAAGAGGGGCGTGAGACGACCTTGTTGACAGCCAAACTCTGCCGCCTGAGAAGTTCCTGGGCGGTGCTAGGTAGGAGGCGATCATTACAAAAAACAAAATGCAGTGTGGGTAGCACATGGATATGCAAGTGATGAGAGCTTGATGTCAGTAATGCTTCTCAAACATCTGAGTTTCTTTCGACAGTTCTCTTGCACCTAAAATATGTAACCTGACATGGAAATGATGTATGTTTGAATTTTGTGAAACCTGGCATGATGACAAAACATATCTTATTTTCAGAATCTTAATTTTCTGTTATTTGAACCATCAGCGAGACTACAAATTACGAGTTCACCACTCATCGAAAAAGTGCATCCCATCAATGGACATTCAAAGGACCCAGCAGTGGACATTCAAAGGACACTGAATACACATGCACCCACACTACAGTAGTCACATGCCAAGCACCCTGACGGAGGGTTCAGGGATCTACATCAGCTGGTTGCCCACAGGGTCAACGACAAAAGAAAGGCAACTCAACATATCTTTCCGCAACTGGATATCAAACTTATATGCCTTGATTATATTCAGATGGACCTTGATTAGTCATTCACACACTAATCAGGTATAGTGCTTGCTGTTCATTATTCTTGTTATCAGCTAGAGAAAATGGCCAGAGAGTTTCACATTTTACTTAACTATTCATCATCATTATTCTATGAGCTTCTGATTTTGCAATGCAGTAGCTAGTAGGTAAAGGTAACCAAGATGAGATAAGTGGCGCTGATTCCGTCAGGTAAACCAACGCAATTTGCATCGCAGACAAACAGAAATCAAACCCTAGCCGCAGGGTCTGCACAAACCAGCGCTCATCAAAATCAAGGCTACAAGTGTAAGGATAGGAGGCGATGTTTACCTCCATTACGAGGTGACTTTGGTGTTGACCAGCGCCTTCTGCATTGTGCGTTGGTTGAGGCCGAGCGCCAGCAACAAGGCGGGGCCTTCTCCCATCGGCGGACTGCATCAAGGCAGGGCCTTCTCCCGTCAACTCCGCTGCCAATGCCTCGAATTTTTCAGGTGGGAGCCTTTAGCCGCTGCTCACCTCGCTGATGCTGCCATGGATATGGAGCTGGGGGGAGAGGGGGCGCCACTGATTCCCATCTGCCTAGCCTGATCCCGGCCGCCGAGGCACGACACAATCGATCGAACACCGGTGGTGTGCTCGTAGCCGCTTCCCCTCATCCTCACCTGACCCTCAGCCAGCCAACGACGCCTTCTTCATCTCATCCTTTTGGCAGCCACTTCGACCAGATCGATACGCCTTCTCTCCCATCGAGGCACATCACAGATCGAAATTGCCGCCTCCTTCTCCTCCCACTCACTCCTCCCTCAAGACGACGACATTGGTGTGGCTGCATGGGAGAACGGAGCTGGATCCTCTCCTGACGGTCGTGGCGGTGTGTTTGGGAGAGGAAACGAGAGAGAGAGGTCGCGTGCGTGGGCTGCCTTCCCTGCGAAGATAAGAGAAGGTTAAAGTGTTTTTTTTTTACTTTTTCTACGTTACCTTGGGGAGGTGTTATCTGGGTAGATGAGCGTCTAACCGACCAATCCCTGCGACAGTAGATGTTTACGTGGCATAGCCCAGCGTCCGCTCCTTCCCCGCACGTTAATGTGTTCGATGTGCATGATTGGGTAATGCATGGTGCATCTACTTCGCGTGCCTATGTTGGTGCTATGCCAAGCCCTTTCTCTATTCCACACACAGTTATGCTCTCTGTATTGCACATACATTTAGGATTTGTTCTTTTTGAAGTACTAATGTTTTTGAGAAATTTTACGGTGCATTATAATACACCAGAGCACGTGTATTATATGGGCGATCTAACGGATAACAATAACTGGGCCTTTTTGAGCCCAAGGGTATTTTCGACCTGGATTTTTTTGTACCTTTAATCGGCCCAATTAGGTCCAGGGGTATTCTCGTCCTAAATTTTTCGATTAAATTAATTGCATTAATAAAGCACTTCATTATAGAGGTCCCATCATCGTGCGTACTCTTTTGAATTTCGGTTCGAGCAGTTCGTCCTCTCTCCTCCTCTCGAGCCCTAACCTCGGGCCCCCTCGATCGCCTCCGGCGCCATCGATCGCCGCCGATCGCACCCGCCGTGTCTACCCCTCCTGCTCCTACTCCCCTCCCCCCTCCATCGCAAGTCACCCCACTTGGGTCGCGGCGCCAGATCTTCCGACGAGCCGCTAATCCACTCCTTCCCCGAGCGGACGCCACCTTCCCCGACCCGAGAGGCCACATCATCCTCATCGACGTGCATCAACTTTTTCACGCCGGATCTTCGCTGTAAGTGCCTAGCCATCTCAAATCTTTTTTGGTCCCTTCTGCATATAGCACCAATAGGGGTCGGATTTGATTCGGGTTTAGGATATGTCATGTGAGGTTTAGGGTTTATCGTTTCAGAAAGTTGTGACCAGATTTCGATCGGATTTGGTTAGGGTTTAGGATATGTCATGTGAGGATTAGGGTTTATGTTTTCAGAAAGTTGTGACGAGATTACGATTGAAAGGAAGTGTAAGTCGGATGTAGCTAGGACATATTGAAGGACTTAGTTAGGGTTATGTGGCATGAGAAAGTTGTCAGCAGATTTGGATTCAAAGGAAGTTATTTGGATTTAGTTAGGAGATACTTTTGAATTGAGTTTTGAGATATTTTGGATTTAGTTAGGAGATAATTATTTTGTATGGAGTTTGGACTTATTTTGGATTTAGTTAGGAGATAATTTGGATTTAGTTAGGAGATACTTTTGGATTTTGTTAGGAGATAATTTGGATTTAGTTAGGAGATAATTTTGAATGGAGTTTGGAGATAATTGATATATCAGGGTGGATCTATCAAGGCATTTGAAGGACTTGTGGACTTTGGATTTAGTTAGGAGATCATCAGTTAGAGCTAGTACAATCAATTACAAATTTCTGGATTTAGTCAAGGCATATTTACTTACAACTTTTGAAGGACTGAGTTAGGTACATGAATCCGATATGAAAATTAAATCAATTATTTAAGTAAAGTAGTGCATAATGTCGGTAACGTATGCTATCCATCCGTAACATTGACTATCTATTTTCGCTGGCAGCATAACGACATGGATGATAAAGGCAACGATGGCAAAAACTTGGGTGATACAGGCAAGGATGACAAGGACATGGGTCATAGAGGCAACGAAGGCAAAGGCATGGATGATAAGGACAATGATTTCGTAGCCATGGACCCCAAAGGAATGGATGGTATGTGCATGGATGATAAGGATAATGAGGATGAAGGCAAGGATGGCATAGACATGGATGATGTACACATGCAAGGTAAAGGAATTGATAATAAAGGCATGGCTGGTTCAGACCTGAATGAGTGTATGGAATACTTAGAGATTGTGAAGAAGACTTTCAGGACTGAGGAAGAAGCCTACATGTTCTACGTAGGCTATGCGAGAAAAAAGGGTTTGGTGTTAGAAAGGATGATTTGAAGTACAGGGGTCCGGTTCCGAAACAAAATGCATACAGAAGGACATACAAGTGCTGCGAACAAGGATGACGGGCCCTTAAGAACTTTAACAGAGCTGAAAGAAAAAGAACACCGAGGGGTCTTTCTCGGTGTGGGTGTCCCGCTCTTTTTTAGGTTGAGCTACAAGATAGCAGTGGCCTCTGGTTTGTCAAGAATTTTGTGGACAAGCATAACCATCTGTTTGTCCCTGCTGACCTGACTCCGTACTTATCGGCTCATCGTAGAATGACTGATGCACAAAAGGCCGATGTCATCGAGTATGCTGTCGGTGGACTTTGAACACATCAGATTATGAATGTGATGGAGAAGAATGCCGGACGTCCCGACAAGCTTGGATTTATAGATCGAGATCTATACAACCATGTTTCAATCCAGAAGAAGCACAAGATAGAAGGCAGTGACGCTAGATATTTGCTCACCTATATGATTGCATAGAAAAAAGCAGACCCGGAATTCTTTTTCAAATACACAAAAGACAGCGAAGGCCATTTGAGGAACATATTCTGGGCTGATTCACAATCCCGGATTGACTATGTTGCCTTTGGTGGCGTCGTGGTGTTCGACAGTACATATCGGTCTAACAAGTACATGCTTCCGTTTGTTCCATTTGTTGGTCTGAACCATCACCGCAGGACAGTTTTGTTTGGGGTCGGTCTAGTGTCAGACGAGACAGTTGTCACGACCGGTTTTTCAATAAAATAATTATTGAGAGACCAATCCCTTTTACGGACCAGCGAGGAAGAATTCCTTCTCACTGGTAGACAATATCTTGGTCACAGAAGAAAAATACCAGGAGTACTAAATATAATACAAGGTTGAGCAGAGACTGCCCAACAATTTATTACATACACGCCGCTAAAACAAGACGGCGGATAGGGTGGCAAACTACTAACTCACGATAATAACGGTGGTGGAAATATCATCGCGAAGCGAGTGATATGATTCCAGAAGACTACAACTCTTCGAGCGTCGGAGTGAGGCTCGAGAAGACTTATTGCGGGTGGCGGAAGCGTATACAATACAAGTGACCAATATCCGGGATCGCGCAGCACTGACTGGGACTCCTCTAGGCATCGGACGCGCTATCAAACTCTTCATCCAAGAGATCGCCTTCGTCAACATCTGGCCAAATCAACAAGCCAGGTGAGTACTATGAAAGTACTCGCAAGACAGTTCGGACATAAGATATAACGAATGCAACATGAAGCATATGAACAAGTTAACCAGTGCGATCAGACATAGAGATAATAAATACTGGGTGCCAAGCGAGGGTCTGAATGACGCCTCGAGCGGAAACTGCAGAATAGTAATACTAGTGCCAAACGAGTGTCTGAAAGACTCCTCGAGCGGAAAAATGCGGAATAATAATACTGGTGCCAAACGAGTGTCTGAAAGACTCCTCGAGCGGAAAATGCGAAATAATAATGCCACAGTCGGGCGTCGGGGCGACACCACATAAAGGGCTTGCAACAGAAAATAAAGACAGTGCATACCACAGTCGGACGTCTATGCGACATCACATAAAGGGCTTATACTTAAAGTAAGAAACAAGTACACGCCACAGTCGGACGTCTGTGCGACGTCTCATAAAGGGCTTATATTGTAGCTCAATAATACAATAGTTCGGGAACATAAATTATCACAAGCATGAGACAAATATAAAGTTAGTCCATCCACAGGAATAACAATAAAATCTGAATTTACCACTTGAGCTTGTTCACCGGGGACAAGTTTCACACGGATAGATATGGATATAATGTTTACACTACTTGATCATGGATACGATGATTTGGAAAGAATTGACTCTGCAGAGTTTGTACTTAACCACAGCCAACGGATTTCAGTAGTCACGGGGACTAGTTCCGTCTACGGTGTTTCGGAAGAAACACGTCTGACCAGTACACACCCAATTCAACCATCCGAAGCCAGGGATCACCCTCGGCAACATTCGAGAAAAACCTTGAGACGGGGAGGCTACAACCTCGCGTAGCATGGGATCAAATTTCTATACGCGCGCTTTAAGGGGGTGCCCCCACCCTCTCGGTCCCAACCGGAAACACCCATGCCCCCTGACCGGATGACTGGCTTTAATCCTGGGCCAAGGTACCATCATCCCGGCCTCTCTGTTTGGTGTGTACACGGAAAGAGGTTACCAACTTACTAAACCGCATCCTGGCAATGAGACATGTTGTAGCACGGAAGGGGGAAAGAACGGTAACACGGCTCCAACCATGTTAACGTCGAAAAAGTCGGATGACGCAAGGCTGGTATGCTACAACAGTTCCACCTTGCTGCCCTTCATGTCACCACATGGTTAGGCCATCTCTCATCAGAGATCGTCGCAACTTTGGAACATGCGGGAAAAGAACGATAACGTAGCTCCAACCACGTTAACGTCGGAGAAAGTCGGATGACGCAAGGCTGGTATGCTACAATAGTACCACCTTGCTGCCCTTCATGTCACCACATGATTTGGCCATCTCTCATCAGAGATCATCGCAACTTTGGAACATGCGGGAGAAGAACGATAACGTGGCTCCAACCACGTTAACGTCGGAGAAAGTCGGATGACGCAAGGCTGGTATGCTACAACAGTACCACCTTGCTGCCCTTCATGTCACCACATGCTTAGGCCATCTCTCATCAGAGATCATCGCGACCTTGGAACAACCGGGTCGTTGCCTTACAAGCAACGAGGTATTTACCGACACTCATATGCCACGCGCAAACTTTCACGCAAACATGCAAAACACCTGTCATATCAAATGTTCAAAACATGCTTGCCTAGTTCGGAGAAGTCGGAGTCTAGCTCGGCGAAGTTCGCGGCTCCTTCACCTCTCCCGGAACCTACGGCAATCACGAAACGGGTACTAACGTGAAAACCAACACATGCACAGAAACTTTTCCAAATATTTTTCAAATAAATCCCATAAAAAACTAGACAAAATTTGAAGATTGTCAGAACACTCAAAAATTCCTTTTTATTAAAAGTTATAAAGGTTTCTGTCCAGGGACTTATCTGTAATGAAACAGAAAAGTTCCAGGGTTTTAACTGAGAAAACAGAAAACGCTTCGGTTGGGAATGCGCAAGCGCAAAGGAGAAACGTATTTGCCCGAAGGCGCCAACAGAAAACGGTTCGAAGGAGAATAGAATAGAGGCTGACAGGCGGGGTCCACCTGTCAGGTTTAAAAAGCTCGCCGGCGCCCGAAGACTGCGGTGGACGCCGGCGTCGAACCACGGCGAGTTAGGAGAAACGGAGGGTACCAAGAGCTTCAGCGTCTTCTTCCGCGTCGGTGGGTGGTGGACTCGTCCAACGGGGAGCACCACGTCGACGGCGACACTATCTCCGGCGGACGGCGGCTCGGGTGAGGATGGGGAACTCCGGTGGAGGGCTGCAAGCTACAAATTGAGGCGCGGGTCAGAACGAGGGATGCAAGGTGAAGCTACTGGCAAGAGAATGGAGGCGGAGGAGCGCACACGGGGGCGAATCGGGCTGGATCCCGTGGCGGGTCGCGGCGGCCGGAGTCGAGGAAGGAGACCTCCTCGGGGCTCTACCAGTGGCTAGGCTTGCTCTAGGGGGAGTGCAGGGATGGTGGGTGCTCGAGTTGAAGCTCGGGGCCTCTATTTATAGGCAGATCGACGGGGTGGCCGTGAACGGAGAATCTCCGGCGAGCGATTAAGGCGGAGCAGTGGATTGGCAGGAGGTTTGAGCGGCCAGGCAGCATCAGTGGAGGTTACTGGAGTCGTTTCACAGCTAAACGGGATCGGTCTTGGCGTAATGGCGTCGGTCCACGGTGAGGTGACCGCACGGGCTCAACGGCGGCAGAGAGCGCGCTCCGCGCCCTGCGGTTCACGACGAGAGCGGCAGCGCATTCGGGGGAGTGGAAGGCCACGCGGCGAGCTCCGGTGGTTTGGGCGGCGCTGGGTGGCGTCGTCGGCGCCGTGTCTCCCGCTGGCGTCCGCAAAGCCGCCGCCGGCGTCGGTCACGGGGCGGCGCACCTTCTGCTGCTCGTCGCCGACGCCCGCAAGGCGCCAGGCGTTCGTGCGGTGCAGGAACAAGAGGGCGGGGACGAGGAGCAAGGCGACGCGGTGGCACTGGCGAGATCGACGTCCTTCTCTGAAGAAAACGACAGCAAGCCACTGACTGAATCTCTGAATTTTCTGAACTTGACATAGACAGTGCACTGCAGGTGTTCGACAGAAGGTTTTGGCCATGAGATAAATTTTTCTGGAGCTGTAACTTGGTGAGATGACCACTCAATGCACCCAGAGGCTGCCTGATTTTACTTGGAATTTTTGGAGGAGGTTTTGAATGAATTTCACCAAATTTGACAAATCTGGTCCAAACTTGCAGCAGGTGTAGTTTGAAAATTTTGAACTGAAGACCAGTGGATCTTCATGGTTCTAGGTTGAGGGTTCAAAGGACTAGGAGGGGAAAAAGGTTTGGGGGCAAAAAATCAAGACAGAAAGTGGAGTTCCTTTGCAAATCTCCAAGTGCTAGGAAATAAGGCAGAAATTTATTTGAATAAGATTTAAATGGAAATAGATACATGGGGAGGTTCAACTTGCTGGATTAGGTGTAAAACATGATCCAAAGGTGAGGGAGGAGTTAGGAGAGGGGATTTGCACTAAGGCCAAGGTAAGAGAGAAAAGTTGAAAGTGGCAAAGGAGTTTTCCAAAAGCCATAGTGCATTTCCAAAAAGATTTTCAAAAGTTATTTTCCCCAAATGAAAAACATTTTGTCTTGAGTCCAAATGAAAAGCAAGAACCTCCAAGACCAGGGACAGATCTTGGGTGGGTCCAAATAAAACTTTTGCCATAAAGAAAAAATATTTGAGAGTGAGAGTTCTCTTAAAGAAAATTTTTTGATCACTCCCCTCAAGTCAAATAAAAGCCTTTTGGAAAATCCAAATAAAAACTTGGGTGTCACAACACCTACCCCCTTAGGAAAAATCTCGTCCTCGAGATTTCTGCTGATCCTCAAATAGGTATGGATACTCTGCCCGGAGGAAATCTTCCCTTTCCCATGTGGCTTCATCCTCAGTGTGGTTGCTCCACTGAACCCTGAAAAACTTTGTCGTTTTCTAACGGGTCCTCCGTTCAGACTCTTCTAAAATCTTTACTGGCCTTTCTCTGTAGGTGAGATCTGGTTGCATATCAATGTCCTCATGAGGTACATGCTTTTCTGGGTTGCTCACACATTTTCTTAACTGTGAGACGTGGAACACGTCATGGACGTCTGACAGCTCCTTGGGGAGGTCTAGTTGGTAGGCTGCCGTGCCTCTTCGTGCCTTTACACAAAATGGTACAATAAATCTTGGGGCTAGCTTCCCCTTAATTTTGAACCGTTGCAGACCCCTCATAGGAGATACTCGGAGGTATATGGAATCACCGGGTTCAAAGCTGACCTCACGATGCTTCTGATCATAGTAGCTCTTTTGTCGGCTCTGCGCCGTCCTGAGTCTGTCCCTGATATGTTTAACTTTCTCCTCGGCCTCTTTAAGCATGTCTGGGCCGAAGATACGGCTGTCACCTGTTTCTACCCAATTCAGTGGGGTACGACACCTTCGTCCGTACAATGCTTCAAAGGGTGCCATTTGCAAGCTGGCTTGGTAACTATTGTTGTAAGCAAATTCGGCATACGGCAAACTCTCTTCCCAACTGGATCCATAGGTGAGCACACAGGCTCTTAGCATATCCTCTAGGATCTGGTTCACACATTCCGTCTGTCCATCAGTCTGAGGGTGGTATGCTGTACTGAAAGCTAGTTGCGTGCCCAGAGCTTGTTGTAGGTGATCCCAAAATTTGGAGACGAATTGGGTGCCTCGGTCTGATATTATAGTCTTTGGGACTCCATGCAAGCAAACTATACGGGAGAGATAAAGTTTTGCCAGTCTTTGGGTGGAGTAGGTAGTCTTCACGGGAATGAAATGAGCAACTTTGGTTAGTCGGTCTGTGATGACCCATATGGCGTCATTCCCACGTTGTGATCGGGGTAGTCCAACGATGAAATCCATTCCTATTTCATCCCATTTCCACTCCGGTATTCTGTTTGGCTGGAGTAGCCCTGCTGGCTTTTGATGCTTGGCCTTGATGCGCTGACATGAATCGCAACAAGCAATAAATGTGGCTATATCTCTTTTCATACCGTGCCACCAAAATCTTTCCTGGATGTCCTTGTACATTTTGGTTCCTCCAGGATGGATCGAGTATGGAGCGGTGTGGCTTTCCGTCAAGATCTGGTGCTTGAGTTCCTCAATGTTAGGCACGCAAAGTCTGTCTCGGTACCATAATGTTCCTTCACTGTCAGTGACGAACTCGGAAGTCTTACGAAGATTCATTTTCTTCTTTATGCCTTCGATGCTGGGATGTCCCTGTTGAGCCTTCTTGATTTGTTCCACCAGGGTGGGTTGTATCTCCAGATTTGATACGGTGCCCTCGGAGACTAACATCATGTTGAGCCTAGCGAACTCTCGCTGAAACTCAGGCCTCAAATCTTGCTGACCGTCATTGTCCGGGCTGGGGTTTCGACTAAGGGCATCGGCCACTACATTTGCTTTCCCTGGGTGGTAGTGAATGCCGACGTCATAGTCTTTGACCAGTTCCAACCAGCGTCGTTGGCGTAAATTCAGCTTTGGCTGTGTGAAAATATATTTGAGGCTCTTATGGTCCGTATATATTTCACAGCGATTTCCCAACAGAAAGTGCCTCCACTCCTTGAGTGCATGTATGACTGCTGCTAGCTCCAAGTCATGTGTTGGGTAATTTTCCTCATGTTTTCGCAGCTGCCTGGAGGCATATGCGACAACTTTGCCATCCTGCATTAGTACACATCCGAGACCTTTTCGGGACGCGTCACAATACACTTCAAAGCTCTTGTGTATGTCTGGCACAGTTAAGACCGGTGCAGTTGCAAGCTTCTTCTTGAGTTCTTGGAAGCTCTGCTTGCATGCTTCCGTCCATACAAATTTCTTGTCCTTCTTGAGTAACTGTGTTATAGGTTTTGCCACAGTGGAGAAGCCTTCAATAAATCTTCTGTAATATCCGGCCATTCCCAGGAAACTCCGCACATCAGTAACATTGGCGGGTGGCTTCCAGTCCAGTATGGCCTTGACTTTTTCTGGGTCTACGGCCACGCCTTCTTGGTTCAGTATATGGCCCAAGAAGCCCTCCCAAAACAATTCTGAGGTGCTCAGCATGCTCTTCTGGTGTCCTCGAGTAAACCAGAATATCGTCAATGAATACCACCACAAATTTGTCCATGAATTTCATGAACACTTTGTTCATGGGGTGGACGAAATATGCGGGGGCGTTCGTTAGTCCAAAAGGCATCACTGTGAACTCGTATAACCCATATCTGGAAGTGAAAGCTGTCTTGGGGATATCTTCCGTCCGTACCTTCAATTGGTGATATCCCGATCTCAAATCAATTTTTGAGAATACCTTGGCCTGTGCGAGCTGGTCAAACAAATCATTTATTCGTGGCATCGGATATTTGTTTTTGATGGTGACCATATTGAGGGCTCGATAGTCTATGCACAGCCTCAGTGTCCCATCCTTCTTCTTGGCGAACAACACTGGCGAACCCCACGGTGAGGAGCTGGCTCGAATAAATCCTTTGTCCAACAACTCCTTTATCTGCTTCTTCAATTCCACCAATTCTGAGGGTGCCATTCTATAAGGCTTCTTATAGATGGGAGCGGTGCCAGGTGCTAGTTCAATGCTGAATTCGATCTCTCGGTCTGGTGGCATGCCTGGTAGTTCTTCAGGGAATACATCAGGAAACTCGCATACCACTGGAACTTTTCTCAGTTCTGCGATGTCCATTTTGTTCAGCTTTGGTTTCTGTGATCGTGGCCTTTCTTGAGCGGAAACTCTTATAGTCTTGCCGTGATGGTGAGTGAGAATCACTGTCCGGTTGAAACAGTCGATGAATCCTTTGTTGGTGGTTAACCAGTCCATCCCTAAAATGACATCCAGTCCTTTACTTTCCAACACGATTAGATTCGCGTGGAATTGTAGCCCTTCGAACTCAATAACCACTCCTTGGCAGTAACCCTGAGCGATTTGCTTATTTCCGGGGGACTTGATGATCATAGATTTTTCTAAGGGAAATATCGGAAAACCATGTTGCGAAACAAAACTCTTCGAAACGAACGAATGGGAAGCTCCAGAATCAAACAAAACCGTGGCAGGTACTGTGTTGACAGGGAACGTACCGAGCACGATGTCTGGGGCATTCTGCGCTTCTTCCCTGGTCACATGGTTCAGGTGACCCTTCGTGTGGTTGTTATTGGGGTTGAAGTTGTTGCGCTTGGGGGCGGGATTGTTTCCACCATTGTTCAGCTTGGGTGCCGAGTCTCTTGGCTTCGGGCACTGTTTAGCATAATGCCCTTGTTGACCACAAGCATAGCAGGTGACCCCTAGACGGTATGTGAACTCCTTATCCCTGGCATGAAATTGTCCGACGGGCCTTGGCTCAGTAGTCGTGGATCTCCTTGTGTCTGTCCTTGGGACCTCAGTCTTGCCTAGGTTGCTGCGGGCAAGAGTCGTCTTGTCCCTCTTCCGCTTACGGATATCTTCCAGACTACGGCGCTCATTCTCCAAGGTGATGGCCTTGTCCACCAGCGTCTTAAAATCCGGAAAGGTGTGCACAATCAGTTGGCATCTCAGTGCTGGTGCCAGGCCGTCCAGGAATTTTTCCATCTTCTTGCTTTCTGTCATGTGCTCGTCGTAGGCATAACGAGACAGCTGGGTGAACTGACCATTGTACTCTGTCACTGACATGCCTCTTTGCTTCAGGTCATCAAACTCTCTCTTCTTGATCTTTAGGATGCTTCTGGGGATGTGTGCCCCACGGAAGCCTTCCTTGAACTCTTCCCAGGTGATGTTGTGTTCCCTGGGGTGCATGTGTAGGAAGTTTTCCCACCATGCTGCGGCTGCTCCAGTAAGGTAGTGTGGTGCATAAAGCACCTTCTCATGATCTGAGCACTGAGCAATAATCAGTTTCCTTTCAATCTCACGAAGCCAATCGTCGGCTTCCAGTGGTCTGTCGGTGTGAGCAAAAGTTGAGGGGCGAGTCTTCTGTAACTCGGATAACTTGGAATGTGGTTGATAGGGTTCACGGTGGTTTCCCATATTGATGACATGGTTCATCATCTCTTGGTGCTGTTGCTGGCTTTGCTCGAAGAGACGGCATACTTGAGACAGTGCTGCTTCGCTGTCTTGTTGGCTGGACTGACCCTGAGTGAAATTGTTGCTGGTCCGTGTCCCGTAAACCTCTTCTGGCTGATTGGGCATGGAGGGAGTCCACGGGCGAGACATTTTTCTAGTCTGGGGTATTATTTGCAAAACCCATGAGAAAAACTATGTAGCACAAGAAAAATCTCGCAAAGGCAATAATTAAAAGGTTTCAAGGTTTTCAAAGAAACACAAATGATTTTTCATGGAGAAGAAGTGCTTAACATGAATCTTACATGCGAAAAGCAATCACATGATACAGCACTCAGGATGCGCGTACACATCCTGACATGTTATTAAAAACTAGCGTACTACTCCGGAAGCAACCATACCAATACAAACTAGCGTACAGATAAAACAACACATCATACAAGCAGGCATAACACGTGGCTACTCGGTGCTCTCAGTCGGAGATGGTGAAGATCTCCTTCCCCTTGCCGATGGCAAGGCTCAGCGGTCCAGGAGAATCAACCTCCTCCTCTCTAGCTGGCTCCTGGCGCGTGACGCTGCGCTGCGGTGATGGTGCGGGGGCGACTGGTGGTAGAGCGCGTGCGGCAGGCGGTGCGGCTCTGACTGGAGTAGGAGCGATGACTCGGTCGAACTCCTCAGTGGTAGGCAGACGGCGAGCAGTGGCCAAAACGGCCGGTGCATACGAGGCTGAAGACGAGACGAATGTCAGAGGCGGCGCCGTGTGGAGAAGCTCCTTCCTGCTAGCAGGACCGCCCCGGACTAAGTCCATGCGGGCAGCCACAAGATCATCTACGAGGTTGTCTTAAGACTACTCCAGAGCCTTGAGATACTCCACAACCATCTCGATGGCTTCATCTCTTTCTCCCCGATGGCAGGCAAACGCATAGTGGCTGGTGTAAGGCACATGGCATGGGAGGTAGCGGTAGCGACGAGTCTTCATCGTAGGAAGGATGTCCCGAAGGCGAGCTATCGCCTCACGGGCAGCCATCTGCATGGCATGCCTCTCCGTAGGCATGGCCCTTCCCACAAAATGGAAGTGGCGAGCAGCAGATCGTCCTCCCTTGAACTGCACCACGGCTTGGTGCATAGACACGTCGTCACTGAGCTTGTGTTGATAGAGTGTGAACTCCGGGCGAGCTGCTGGCCCGATCGCGAGCTTGGTGATGGAGACGAGGAGCTTGACAAACCCCTCGGGCACGTTGGTGAACACTCGATTCTCACAGCTGCTGCCAGCCATCTACAAAAGTAGGCAAAAATTCTGAGTAGTCATGTCATAAATTTATGATGACCAACAGAAAATAGCTACCATTGCAAAATGCTGAAAAAGCACAAAAGACGCTAATAACCGATTAGCGATCGCACCTAGTGGCTTCCTACAGTCAGCCTGGCTCTGATACCAAGCTTGTCACGACCGGTTTTTCAATAAAATAATTATTGAGAGACCAATCCCTTTTACGGACCAGCGAGGAAGAATTCCTTCTCACTGGCAGACAATATCTTGGTCACAGAAGAAAAATACCAGGAGTACTAAATATAATACAAGGTTGAGCAGAGACTGCCCAACAATTTATTACATACACGCCGCTAAAACAAGACGGCGGATAGGGTGGCAAACTACTAACTCACGATAATAACGGTGGTGGAAATATCATCGCGAAGCGAGTGATATGATTCCAGAAGACTACAACTCTTCGAGCGTCGGAGTGAGGATCGAGAAGACTTATTGCGGGTGGCGAAAGCGTATACAATACAAGTGACCAATATCCGGGATCGCGCAGCACTGACTGGGACTCCTCTAGGCATCAGACGCGCTATCAAACTCTTCATCCAAGAGATCGCCTTCGTCAACATCTGGCCAAATCAACAAGCCAGGTGAGTACTATGAAAGTACTCGCAAGACAGTTCGGACATAAGATATAACGAATGCAACATGAAGCATATGAACAAGTTAACCAGTGCGATCAGACATAGAGATAATAAATACTGGGTGCCAAGCGAGGGTCTGAATGACGCCTCGAGCGGAAACTGCAGAATAGTAATACTGGTGCCAAACGAGTGTCTGAAAGACTCCTCGAGCGGAAAAATGTGGAATAATAATACTGGTGCCAAACGAGTGTCTGAAAGACTCCTCGAGCGGAAAATGCGGAATAATAATGCCACAGTCGGGCGTCGGGGCGACACCACATAAAGGGCTTGCAACAGAAAATAAAGACAGTGCATACCACAGTCGGACGTCTGTGCGACATCACATAAAGGGCTTATACTTAAAGTAAGAAACAAGTACACGCCACAGTCGGACGTCTGCGCGACGTCTCATAAAGGGCTTATATTGTAGCTCAATAATACAATAGTTTGGGAACATAAATTATCACAAGCATGAGACAAATATAAAGTTAGTCCATCCACAGGAATAACAATAAAATCTGAATTTACCACTTGAGCTTGTTCACCGGGGACAAGTTTCACACGGAAAGATATGGATATAATGTTTACACTACTTGATCATGGATACGATGATTTGGAAAGAATTGACTCTGCAGAGTTTGTACTTAACCACAGCCAACGGATTTCAGTAGTCACGGGGACTAGTTCCGTCTACGGTGTTTTGGAAGAAACACGTCTGACCAGTACACACCCAATTCAACCATCCGAAGCCAGGGATCACCCTCGGCAACATTCAAGAAAAACCTTGAGACGGGGAGGCTACAACCTCGCGTAGCATGGGATCAAATTTCTATACGCGCGCTTTAAGGGGGTGCACCCCTCTCGGTCCCAACCGGAAACACCCATGCCCCCTGACCGGATGACTGGCTTTAATCCTGGGCCAAGGTACCATCATCCCGGCCTCTCTGTTTGGTGTGTACACGGAAAGAGGTTACCAACTTACTAAACCGCATCCTGGCAATGAGACATGTGGTAGCACGGAAGGGGGAAAGAACGGTAACACGGCTCCAACCATGTTAGCGTCGGAAAAGTCGGATGACGCAAGGCTGGTATGCTACAACAGTTCCACCTTGCTGCCCTTCATGTCGCCACATGGTTAGGCCATCTCTCATCAGAGATCATCGCAACTTTGGAACATGCGGGAAAAGAACGATAACGTAGCTCCAACCACGTTAACATCGGAGAAAGTCGGATGACGCAAGGCTGGTATGCTACAACAGTACCACCTTGCTGCCCTTCATGTCTCCACATGATTTGGCCATCTCTCATCAGAGATCATCGCAACTTTGGAACATGCGGGAGAAGAACGATAACGTGGCTCCAACCACGTTAACGTCGGAGAAAGTCGGATGACGCAAGGCTGGTATGCTACAACAGTACCACCTTGCTGCCCTTCATGTCACCACATGATTAGGCCATCTCTCATCAGAGATCATCGCGACCTTGGAACAACCGGGTCGTTGCCTTACAAGCAACGAGGTATTTACCGACACTCATATGCCACGCGCAAACTTTCACGCAAACATGCAAAACACCTGTCATATCAAATGTTCAAAACATGCTTGCCTGGTTCGGAGAAGTCGGAGTCTAGCTCGACGAAGTTCGCGGCTCCTTCACCTGTCCCGGAACCTACGGCAATCACGAAACGGGTACTAACGTGAAAATCAACACATGCACAGAAACTTTTCCAAATATTTTTCAAATAAATCCCATAAAAAACTAGGAAAAATTTGAAGATTGTCAGAAAAAGAATCACTCAAAAATTCCTTTTTATGAAAAAGTTATAAAGGTTTCTGTCCAGGGACTTATCTGTAATGAAACAGAAAAGTTCCAGGGTTTTAACTGAGAAAACAGAAAACGCTTCGGTTGGGAATGCGCAAGCGCAAAGGAGGAAACATATTTGCCCGAAGGCGCCAACAGAAAACGGTTCGAAGGAGAATAGAATAGAGGCTGACAGGCGGGGTCCACCTGTCAGGTTTAAAAAGCTCGCCGGCGCCCGAAGACTGCGGTGGACGCCGGCGTCGAACCACGGCGAGTTAGGAGAAACGGAGGGTACCAAGAGCTTCAGCGTCTTCTTCCGCGTCGGTGGGTGGTGGACTCGTCCAACGGGGAGCACCACGTCGACGGCGACACTATCTCCGGCGGACGGCGGCTCGGGTGAGGATGGGGAACTCCGGTGGAGGGCTGCAAGCTACAAATTGAGGCGTGGTTCAGAACGAGGGATGCAAGGTGAAGCTACTGGCAAGAGAATGGAGGCGGAGGAGCGCACACGGGGGCGAATCGGGCTGGATCCCGTGGCGGGTCGCGGCGGCCGGAGTCGAGGAAGGAGACCTCCTCGGGGCTCTACCAGTGGCTAGGCTTGCTCTAGGGGGAGTGCAGGGATGGTGGGTGCTCGAGTTGAAGCTCGGGGCCTCTATTTATAGGCAGATCGACGGGGTGGCCGTGAACGGAGAATCTCCGGCGGGCGATTACGGCGGAGCAGTGGATTGGCAGGAGGTTTGAGCGGCCAGGCAGCATAAGTGGAGGTTACTGGATTCGTTTCACAGCTAAACGGGATCGGTCTTGGCGTAATGGCGTCGGTCCACGGTGAGGTGACCGCACGGGCTCAACGGCGGCACAGAGCGCGCTCCGCGCCCTGCGGTTCACGACGAGAGCGGCAGCGCATTCGGGGGAGTGGAAGGCCACGCGGCGAGCTCCGGTGGTTTGGGCGGCGCTGGGTGGCGTCGTCGGCGCCGTATCTCCCGCTGGCGTCCGCAAAGCCGCCGCCGGCGTCGGTCACGGGGCGGCGCACCTTCTGCTGCTCTTCGCCGACGCCCGCAAGGCGCCAGGCGTTCGTGCGGTGCAGGAACAAGAGGGCGGGGACGAGGAGCAAGGAGACGCGGTGGCACTGGCGAGATCGACGTCCTTCTCTAAAGAAAACGACAGCAAGCCACTGACTGAATCTCGGAATTTTCTGAACTTGACATAGACAGTGCACTGCAGGTGTTCGACAGAAGGTTTTGGCCATGAGATAAATCTTTCTGGAGCTGTAACTTGGTGAGGTGACCACTCAATGCACCCAGAGGCTGCCTGATTTTACTTGGAATTTTTGGAGAAGGTTTTGAATGAATTTCACCAAATTTGACAAATCTGGTCCAAACTTGTAGCAGGTGTAGTTTGAAAATTTTGAACTGAAGACTAGTGGATCTTCATGGTTCTAGGTTGAGGGTTCAAAGGACTAGGAGGGGAAAAAGGTTTG
This sequence comes from Triticum aestivum, assembly GCF_018294505.1. Classification (NCBI taxonomy): domain Eukaryota; kingdom Viridiplantae; phylum Streptophyta; class Magnoliopsida; order Poales; family Poaceae; genus Triticum; species Triticum aestivum. The sequence goes on from NC_057808.1 coordinate 406,512,027, forward strand.
GGGGCAAAAATCAAGACAGAAAGTGGAGTTCCTTTGCAAATCTCCAAGTGCTAGGAAATAAGGCAGAAATTTATTTGAATAAGATTTAAATGGAAATAGATACATGGGGAGGTTCAACTTGCTGGATTAGGTGTAAAACATGATCCAAAGGTGAGGGAGGAGTTAGGAGAGGGGATTTGCACTAAGGCCAAGGTAAGAGAGAAAAGTTGAAAGTGGCAAAGGAGTTTTCCAAAAGCCATAGTGCATTTCCAAAAAGATTTTCAAAAGTTATTTTCCCCAAATGAAAAACATTTTGTCTTGAGTCCAAATGAAAAGCAAGAACCTCCAAGACCAGGGACAGATCTTGGGTGGGTCCAAATAAAACTTTTGCCATAAAGAAAAAATATTTGAGAGTGAGAGTTCTCTTAAAGAAATTTTTTTGATCACTCCCCTCAAGTCAAATAAAAGCCTTTTGGAAAATCCAAATAAAAACTTGGGTGTCACAACAGTTGCATCATACCAGTGGCTTCTTCATGTATTTTTGGAGGCAATGTCCCAGACGGCACCCATTTCAGCAATCACCGATGGGGATGGTTCAATGACTAAAGCAATAGCTACTGTCTGGACCGAAACAGATCATCGTTTGTGCACGTGGCATATCGAGGAGAATATGGTATGGTGATCCACCTCCGCAAGAAAAAGCTTGAGGAATTTAGGGAATTCATTTACCTTCGTTGGGATGTTGATGAGTCTGAGAAAAGATGGGAGGCTTATAAGGTCAGGTTCAAAATAAAACCAACAGGCAAGAGGTCGTCATGAGTTAACAGGATGTGCGAGCTGCGACACAAATGGGCTTCTGCGTACACAAAGGGTAGATATTTCCTAGGCATGATGAGTAATCAGAGGAGTGAGTCTCTCAACTCAAGGCTTCATGTGCACCTAAACAGGAAGATGCAGCTTGTTGATTTGTTGCAGCATGTTGAGCACTGTGTATCCATAATGCGTAAGAATGAAGCAGCATTAGATGCAGTAGCGACACATACGATACCCTTCACTAAGCTGAAAGCACACCCTCTGGAGATTGCTGCCTCTTATATTTATACAACTGTGATGTTTCCACGGGTAAAGCATCAGATTGTCGAAGGAACAAAGTGGCAGGTCACAGACCGGGTAGCGTGTGATGGTTTGGTCGTGTTTGGAGTTTTGCGCAAAGTCCCATATGATAAAGTCCCATATGGCAGGGATGCTAGAGAATTGCAAGGTAAGGATGGTAACGACTCAGATGCTAAGGTTCCTACAAACTTGGAAGGTAAGGATGCTGAGGACTTGCATGCAAAAAACTTGGATGCTGAGGATCCCAATGACTTGGAAGGCAAGGATGGTGTGGACTTGCATGCAAAAAACCTGGATGCTAAGGATCCCAATGACTTGGAAGGTAAAGACAGTGAGGAGTTGGATGCAAAAAAGTTGGATGCACAAGGCATGGATGCTAAGCCTGTGGATTTTATATATCACGTGACTTGTCTGTTTACAGGAGCAAGACTTGAAGCTGCAGCTTGTAAATGTAAAAAGTTGGAAAGTCAGGATTACCCATGTGCACATATATTCTGCGTTCTGGATCATCTTGGTGTACACACATTTCCAAAAAAAATGTGAAGAAAAGATGGACAATGCATGCCAAGCCAGCGTTCCCTTCCTCGAGGACTGCGGATACTCATGTATGGTCTGATCACATGAATAAGTATCATCAACTACGCAACATGGCTAGTGACGCTTTATTCACAGCTGCAGCTAGCGATTCACAGTCAGAACAGGTGATGGAGCTCCTCCGGAGTATATTGGTTGATGGAGAAAAAACTGATTTGGATGAAGGCCAGAAATCGTTTGTTCCTTTGCCAGCATACTTCTCTGCTACTCGTGAATGCTGCACTGATGACGTGGAAAATCTAATCAAAATAATTCCAAAAGGGAGACCAACTACCGAAGAATCGAACAAGAGGATTAAATCCAGGCGCGAGCGGATGAGAGGGAAAAAAGCAACGAAGTTAGTGCACATGTTAATCTCATTGTTCATTTCCATACATGCTTACAGAGTTAATATGTTCTCCGGGAGAGTGTTCACATGTTTTCCTTCAATTTAAGCAGGAAAAAATCAGGGAAATCAAAGGTCACAAGGAGGAAGAAGCGAAAAGAGAAAGACACAGAGACAGAAGAAGACACGGAGTCAGATACAAAAGAAGAGGAAGCTTCTAAAAAGCAACAAAGTTAGTGCACATGTTAGTCTCATTGTTCATTTCCATACATGCTTAAAGTGTTAATGTGCTCTCCGGGGGAGTGTTCACATGTTTTCCTTCAATTTATGTAGGAAAAAATCGGGGAAATCAAAGGTCACAAGGAGGAAGAAGCGAAAAGAGAAAGATTTAGAGACAGAAGAAGACACCAAGTCAGATACAAAAGAAGAGGAAGCTTAAAAAACCAACGAAGTTAGTGCACATGTTAATCTCATTGTTCATTTCCATACATGCTTACAGTGTTAATATGTTCTCCCGGAGAGTGATCACATATTTTTCTTCAATTTACGCAGGAAAAATGCGGGGAAATCAAAGGTCACAAGGAGGAAAAAGCAAAAAGAAGAGACAGAGTCAGATACAGAAGAAGAGACAGAGGCAGATACAGAAGAAGAGACAGACGCAGATACAGAAGAAGAGGAAGATTCAGGTACAGAAGAAGAGGAAGATTCAGATGCAGAAGAAGAGGGAGATTCAGCTACAGAAGAAGAGGAAGATTCAGATGCAGAAGATGGTGGGCTGAGGAGGGCTAGGAAGAGACCATTGGAGGTTGCAGAAGAGGATTATGCAAAACCAAACAAGTGGGCATTACCACAATTGTGCGTACTTAAACATGTTTTCGGATGCTGGCTGCAGATTCATCTATTTCATTTTTTGTAGGAAACGCAAGGGCACTCCAAATGTCAAAGCTGGGAGGAAAAAAATAACGATGACAAGGGTGGGCGAGGAAAACCAGTGAAGTTAGTGTGTGTACTTCCATGTCCGCTCTACAACTCAGGTCTTTGCTAGTACTATGTTGACGTTTCTTAACTTTTCCAGGAAAGACTCTAGGAAGGGCGGTAAAGAACAGGCCAAAGGGGTGATGAAGACAAAAAGGCCTGCTAGGAATGTACCAAAGGCTGAGTGAATAAGAGCTGTCAAGTAAGCTTCTGCAGCTATGAAGAGAAATCAGTGAAGTTAGTGTTTTTTGTGTTCAAGTGTACTGTACATGCTCAAATCTTCTTTGCTATCCTATTAACAAACGTTGTTTCATGCAGGAAAGCTAAAGTGAAGTCGAGACATGATGTTTAGATGCACAGGGTCAGGCCGATAAAACAAAAGGATTTCTGGGGTCGAAAAAATTAGAACAAACTGAATTGTTTTCATGCCTGATCCACCTTGTTTATGATGTATTAGACCTATTTGATGGACTGCCACTATTTTTTTGAATACCTCATTTTATTATGGACGGGTCGACATGGTCAGCTAGTTATGATTTATCAACATCTATCAAACAATGCATTTTTAGTGAAGTTGGTTTTCTGTATTTCTTTCATTTTCTACATAATATATTGCTGAAATTTGTTAAAAGTGCAGTCAAATTTCATACTTGAAATATAAAATAGAAACCGAAAAATTATATATATATATATATATATATATATATATATATATATATATGAAAATATAACGTTGGATTTCCTCAGAAACCTACTTGAAATCAAAATAGAAACCTCGTTTTCAAATAACCTTGAAAATCGTTTATTTTGAAATAGTAAATAAGCATACTGATATTTTAAAAATAGCATTCTCATTTGAAAAAAAGCATGTTCATTTGAAGATAGAATGAACATGCAGATTTAAAAGTAGCATGCTGCTTTGAATATGCTGTTTTTAAAATACCATGCTATTTTTAAAATAGCATGCTGATTTTAAAAATATAATGTTGATTTTAAAAATAGCATGTTGATTTTAAAAATAGCATGGTGATTTTAAAAATAGCATGCTGATTTTAAAAATAGCATGCTGATTATGTTGTTTTCAATATGCTGTTTTTTTAAAATAAGCATGCTGATTTCAAAAATGGCATGCTACTTTTGAAAATATAATGCTCTTTTCAATATGTTACTATGCTAATTTTAATAATATAATGCTTCAAAAATAGCATGCTAATTTCAAAATAATGATGCTGATTTTAAAAACAACATGCTACTTTAAAAAAATATAATGCTCTTTTCAATATGCTACTTTTAAAATAGCATGCTGATTTCAAAAATAGCATTCTGATTTTCATGTTGTTTTGAATATGTTGTTTTTAAAAATAGCATGCTGATTTCAAAATAACATCCTGATTTTTAAAATATAATGCTGTTTTCAATATGTTGTTTTTAAAATAGCATGCTGATTTCAAAAGTTACATGCTTTTTTAAATATGTTGTTTTGAAAGTAGCATGCTAATTTTGAAAACAACATTTTTTTAATTACGCTGTTTTTAAAGATTTTGAAAACTGCATTTTTTTAATTATGCTGTTTTTAAATTTTTTAAAATAACATGCTGATTTGCTCTGTTTATGAAAACAACATGCCATTTCGAAAATAACAGAAACATCATTTTTTAAATATGAAAGCTTCGACCCGCAAGTTTTTGTTTTTGCATTGCATTTTTTTGTGCAACACATACAAACCTCATTTTCAAAATAACTCGTACTAGCTTAAAATGAAAGTAGCATCTAATCCATATGAAACCCGGTTAGATTTGATTTTAAAAATACTAGCATCACTGTGGCAAAAAAGGAAATATCTTTGCAGTCCATAAAGGTAATTCTATCAGGGAGGGTACCAGGGTGCGTTGTAAGAACAGACTTGCATAGCAAGTACATTACTCCACATAAGTTCATACTACCACCAAGTTACTGCGAAGTTCCACTTACTGGACGATCTTCATATCCAGTTGGACCCAAAAGTTATACCACCAAAGTATCAGTTACTACCAAGTACCAATTACTAGTAAGTTGTACTTACTGGACCCAAAGCTGATACTACCAACTTCCAGTTACTGGCTACTACATACATATTATAAAACTAGCGTCAAACTACTCCCATGGGTCAACGAATCCTCATGCCACTAGCCATGTTCACCCTAAGCTCACCTCCACTCCTTTCCATGAACCTGAAGATAGCCATTTGATCTTCTTTCATTTTGGCGCCCTGAACGACTTCTCTCCAGTTCTTCGTCATGATCGCACGCCCGTCCTTCTTGCCCATCTTGAACAAGACCTTTTTAGAACCTTCAAAATGTTCGTTGGTGACACGCACAACCATGGGCTTTCGCAGATAGTCTTTGAGGTAGGCCTGACTGTAATCCTTTGAGAAGCACTGATTGCACAGGGAAATAAATAATGTTACATAAAAAAATAAGTATGATTTGCACACAAAAAAGTAAGTATGATTTGCACAACCACACCCGTCCTCCTCTCTGTCTCTACATGATGGCATTTTCACTTGTGAAATGTGATTTGCAAAAAAAGAAGTCCAAATGCTTACCATCTTGCTCTTCCCTCTGATGACTGTCGAGCGAGTGACGGTGTTGACATAGTATGGTATGGGAGTTTTGCACTGCTTTACTATGGATTTGAGACAGTCCCACCGATCCTGGTTTAGCAATACATGGTTGCCGTAGAAGATGCGATCCTCGAAAGTTCCTCTTCTCCCTGGGTATCCCGGACCTGTAAAAAAAATTAAGATGACAGAGTAGTAAATAATTTGATACATAAGATCTAGAACATCAGCACTGGGTTCATGATCAATGCCTACTTCAATGATCAAGAAATGAAGGACATAGATAACCCAATCACATCCACCCAACAATATCTCGTAGAAACATGGGCAAATTGAATATTTGATTTATTTAAACTAACAACTAAACACTGCTCTATTTAAGCTCTAGTTCACTCAATGTTGATTTGGAAGGTCATCTAGAACCCAAACAGAGTAATGTGTGGTAATCAAGTGTCACTCAAACATCAATAGATAGTTCATGGTTCATTTAATATCTGACCAGCCATATAGAACTTTACCCCTGTGTGCCAAGATGGGATCGTGGTCCACATATCCATCTCCATCAGAACTATCATCAGTGTCATAGTCGCTAGAGGTGCCGTCATCACCGCTATAGCCGTCACTCCCATGTGAAGTGCCATCTGAAGCATCATCTGAGGTGGTCTGGTGATCACTATCTTCACTGCTGATGAGGATGGTTTCCCTTGCCATTCAAACCTGTTGCATGCATTGCAATGAACAAATGTTAGTTATTGATATATGAAATCAGTCTTACACTAGAACTTGTTAGCACCATATACAATGTGAATAATATTTTCGCATACTTCTTGCTAAGTACGTAGTTAATGTATAAGCATCTACACGAAAAAGCTAGTCGACAACCAGATTGATACTACTAGACTATTCGCACGACTAGTGAAGACTAGTGGTTAAACTCATAATCACTGGGCAGACAAAACCAATTAGGATATTTCAAAGTTACAATTTTTTTGGCATATTTTTGTGACATTGGCAGAAATAGTTGGTAGCCAACCAATCACTAGCGAACATTTGGCATTTTGCCAGATATTGGCATGCCAAATTTTGGCATTGAACCATTCATGCTGACAGATCATGATTGACTTGCTACCAATGTTGGCATTGCCAAATATTGGCCAATTTATGTGCTCTGGACAAGAAAACTTGGTAACCAACCAATTATTAGCCATGTATATTTGGCATCAAACCAATTTCGCTCATAATCCGAACAAGCAGTAAAAAGAATCATCAAAAATATAAACCAACCATAATTGTTACACCATTATTGGTAACCAACCAATCACTTAACAAATCATTTCATCAAAGGTATGCTGTCCAACAGTCACCCTTTTGTATACTTGCTATGTACTTACTAATTACTACCCATACCAACAAGTAAAATCATGATTATGAAGTATAATGGCAGAAAATCCAACAGTGAGGAATTTGTTGCAATATGAACTACTAGCTCACAGCAAATCTTCATTGACCCCAACAACCCCATACCATATCATGGAGATAGGCTGACATAATTCAAGTAAGCAGTAACAACAATCATCAAAAATATGCACCAACCAAAAATATTTCATGTGTGCACATATCATCAAAAACATGCACCAATCAAGAGCCGTCTATACTTGACAAATCCTTCAGAATATGCACTAATCATCATACTACCATCGAGTAATACATGAAACTATAACTGATCCTCATTCCATCATTACAAAATTTCTCATGGACTACTTCTGTGCTCGCCTTTTAGTTTTTAATATAAGTATCAGCAAATACATATACACAGTATTCAAACTATCCCAACAAACCAGAACATGTGTATGCTCCAGTGTATATACCTTTTCTATATCTAGCAGTGGGGGATCATTTTCCAGGGAGAAAAATTACTTGATAGCATCTGTCAAGCAAGATGATAGTATAGTGAAGGCTATGTCGACGAGCAAGGTATGCTGGCCAACACCCACCCTTTTCTCTTACTTGCTACCAAAGTGTTTACCCATTACTACCCATACGAACAAGTAAAACCATGATTATGCAGTACATTGTCAGATTATCTTGCTATAAAATTACTTGTTGCAATATGACCTACTAGTTGATAGTAAATCTGCGTATACCCGAAACATGCACACAATCAAGTGTCAGCTTTTAACTTAGGGCGGTGCTGCTAGATCGCAAAATTAAGGTCATATCGACATGCAAAGGGCAGGGAAGATCAATCTTACCTGCGAAGTGGTACCAGATGGGGCTGGAGTAGACTTGTTCGAAGCTGGCAACACCGAAGCTTCGGGCGGCGCGGCCAAGGATTGGGGAGAAGAGGTGCCGTTGTCGGACCTTGTTGTCGACGAAGCAGTGGAGAATCGTGGACGGAGCAGGGAGGAGTGGGTGGCCGGAGCGGATCCGACCGATTTGACGACGACGGGGGCGGCCAAGGTGACGGCTTAGCAAACCCTAGCCGTCGTCCTCCACGTCTCCTCTCTGTCTCTGCAAAGAACGAAGTGTGGTGGGATTGGGAATGGGGGTGGGGTTGGGGTTGGGGCCATCGCTCGCTTTTCTCTCTGCCTCCCACTTGTACAGGCCCACAAAAGGAACAAAGTGTTGGGCCGGATCAGATGCAGATTTGGCAGCTTACCAATTCTAGCCAAATAGAAAAGATCAGCATCACCAGGCCAGCAGGACCACCACAGGTGTGCTTTTGAAGAAACCCTAAAAATACAGTGCTGTTCATATTGCATGTGCATGAGTCTTTCAGTACACCAATTGATCTTGAATAATTTTAAGCACTCCATAGTATATATATGAAAATAATGGTTAACCAATAAATGGTAAACTATTCGATGCAAGGTTATTTTAAAAAAAAAATCAATAATTCAATTGTATGCATTTTTATGATTAAATTTAATAAATGTAACATTTTTCAAAAACTATGATAATTAAAATATTCATTGGTATTTAAAAAAACAACCGCAAATGACTACTTATGCCAACCAGAACTTCTTCAGGGTTTCGATTATTCATCTATTCTTTGGCATGCTGGTTCTCATAAAGCCTTCTTTAGACCTTCTCTTTGTCAGAAAAATTCCTGAGATATTGGGCTAGTGCCTTGTGTTTCGCCCTCACACCATGCTTCATTTGGTAGCCTTTGGCAACTCCTTCGGCGTGCTCAAGAATACTAACGAAAGCCGGGTCCAGATATTTGCCACAGAAAGCGCAACGATACGCCATACGCTTAAGCACGTTGCACTGTCCATTCTGCAATTCATCAAGGGTTTTCTGAGTGTGTGCATCCATCTCTCCTTCGGAAATGTCTGCATAATCATCAGAATAAGGCTGCAAGTTTAAATTATGTATGATATAAGCTAAACCATTGTTTAAAGTAACTAATATTCCCTAAGTTCCATACTGTAGTGCCTATAAATTATTTTTAAAATAAATATTTATTAACTATGAAAATTTAAGGAGAAAAAAGCAATATCAATTCCATATGGAAGCATAAATCATATGATGTACTTTAAAAAAATGTCAATAAACATGGACAACCTTTATGATGTCTGACTTTTAGCATAAAACAAAAACACACTAAATTGTGGAGTGGATGAACCATTAATTTGTCAAAGATTGATTGAATAAATAATGATCATTACGTACTGATGATCAACAGTATATTTTGAGCTAGATTCCATTATGCCAAGTCAACAACATATTGATGGTTTAATGATTAACCTGTAACCTTAAACTTGAAGACAGATGTAGGGGTAAAAAAATAAAATTGCCATAACGGAATTCCAGTCCATGCCGTGCATGTGCTGCTGCTTGTGATCGGCGACGGAGTAGTGCACCTCCTCGTTGACACGATGCTTCTCTGGGTCGGACACCGAGTAGTCCAAAGCTTTCTCGTGGGGATCCTGATCCATGCGATGGACGACGACGTCGGTGGTTAGCCCCGCAAGTCCACGATCTGTCACGACGGCGTCCATGACAGGCCCCCCACGTCCATGGCCCCGATCTGTCACGACGGCCAATCGACCTCCACGAGTGGATTTCATATCCGGCGGCAGGGAGGCGGGCGTGTGAGCGGCTACGGTGGTTTTAGAGCGTACCCTAGGGGGAGAGATGCGGGGAGTAATTGGTAGTTACCTACTATAGCGGAAATACTTCGGCGTTGGGCACCTACAATGTAGCGGGCTTATTTAGGCGCTTAATTAGGATCCTGGAAAAAAATCACAACCGTAGGCGCTTGGGGCAGGCGCTAGGAACTGGATTTTGTACATCTACGTGATGCAATCCAAAGATCGTGTCCGGGGTGGATGGGTTGGGGATTGAAAATTTTGTACATAAACCCTGGTGCTCAAGACTTGTGAAACATCAGATCAAATTGTCATCAAGTGATCTAAAAATTTCAAACTTAGAAAGAAATGTACGCAGAGGCCATTATAGTATTACTTGGATCGAGACTTTGTGATCATCATGTAGCCACGCCACAACCAACACGATGGTCTTCGTGGCCATCTAGACATCACACCATGCACCGTTGGCCGCTTAGACCCTCAAGCCATGCATCGATAGTCGTCATGTCTCGCATGCATTTGTGATGCTAGCAATGTCATCACGTGATGTCATAAACTAAAAGGCGTGTGACAATAATTTGAAAAAACAACAAGAAAATACTCCGTCCCAAAATTTTGACTAAAACATGATTTGATACGTCAGTATTTACACAAATCGAAGACAAGAATTTTGGGACGGAGGGAGTACTAAAGCATCAATATTCCAATCCTAGGTTGCTATAAGAGAAGCTTGGGTTTCCATCTACCAAGCTGAATGCAGCTCAAGGCTGCAATTCCATTGCACTGGTACGTTAGATATGTAGTCGGCACACAACTTAACATGCATAGTTGTACCATAGTTCAACAGTAAGCATACGGTACTTCTTAACATCGTTCATCCATAAAGTCTCGCCAACATACCACAAACTAAGGTAGTACTTAACCTAGTTCACACCAAAAGAGCTTCCATTATGGCTGCCAGGGTGCGCGCACTGCCCTAAACCCCCTCCAAGAACTCAGCAAGGGCGGCGTGTGCCACCCTGGAAGCATATCCATGGGCGTGGCTAGCGGCTCGTCCGAGTGCGTGCTGGATAAGACTCATACGGGTGTTATTAACCTTGCGGTTGCAGAAAGGGCATCCGTAGCACCCAACACTAGGCCTGACACGTCTGGCATGCACACCACCGACAAGCTCCCTCCCCTTGCGATTCCTGTAGATCATCTGGCCTTCTTCGTCACTATCGACGTCTTCAGATAGTATCTACATGTAGTAAAAATTGTTGCATAAATAATGGGAATTCAGCAGGCACAGAGTCTATGAAACATAATATTATAGATGATAGCGTAAACCCGAAACCCTAAATGATCTTGATGAAAGAAGTGTGTTGTTTATTATGTGCTACATAAACAACCAATGTGATAACATATAATAGAAAATAATGAAGGATCAACCATACATTTATGTGCCTAGCACCCAACACAGTTACCGTGATGATGAGAGCACACAACTTAATGCAAAAAAAAATCACTCACGACGTAAAATGCATGAACTGATGATGTACCATGGCAGAGCTGCGTAAAGATGTACCAATGCAAAAACAAGACTTAAACTTACATGGATGACTTGCTGATGTGTCACTGGTGCATGACTCGATAAAATAGGTAGTGAGTTGTATATATTTAGCAATATAGGAAAAGAGAGACGTCTCTAGAACAGTAAAAATCAACTACATATGTATTCTCCAACCTTCCAACACACCTCCCTTGCTCACTGATATATTTGCTAGTCAAGTAGTAAGATTTGACTACCATATCCAGCTACTATTTCCTGGTCCTCTATCTTAAAGATACCGCCAGTTGTCTATCTTATGGATCTCATTAGCTAACCGCAAATTGCTACATAAATAAGACTATTCTGTTGCTTTCTTGCATCCAGTCCATTGTCATAAAAGAGCCACCCGGTATCTAGTAACATATAGATTTTGTGTGGTTAGGATCATGGATATTGAAAGTCCCCATGTTATCGTCGTGGCAGATTCCCCTGTTGATACCCCGGTCGTCAATGGTCCTTAACTATTCAACATTCTAGCTAAGTAGTTATTATGAATTCTGACAAGACACGATCCAAAATTTTGTATTTACAAAGAAACTAATTAACAATACTCAAGTAAAACAGTGATGAAATCTAGTTTCTTTATGCATTAGCCTCTGCTTAGAGATAATCAATGTTTAAAATCATTGTCACAATCACTTAGGTAGATCATTAAATTAAAACAAAAAATCAGTGCTCAAAGAACAAAAGCAGCAAAGCATTTACTCAACATTTTAAGACCTTATTTGCCTAGTGCATAACTCATGCTCAGCGCAAATCAATCTTTATGTTATTATCACAATCATCTGCATAGGAAATTCAATTCCAAGGTGCAGCTACGAAATAGTATAAGCACAATAACCAACCATGCATAGACGGATTATTAGCAGAACAATTTATATAGATCAAAAAATGACCTCTAAAGGGCTCAACACATGTAACCTAGCAAGTTAGGTAACACATCTACAGAATCTAGATAGGCATTTCATCGTTTAAAGAAAAAAAGAAACCCCGGCCTTCCCCAAAAATAGAGAAAAGGACAGACCAGACAAAACTTGGGATTTTACAATAATAATAAAGGAGATAGATGACTAACGTCTTCTTCGTCGACGTCGACGGCAACCACAGGCTCAGGCACAAGAGGAACTAGCGGCAGAGGAACCGGCTGCGGCAGAGGAGCCACCTGCTGCGGCTGCGGCAGAGGAGCCACCTGCTCCGGCTGATGAGCCACCTGCTGCAACCGAAGAACCTGGACGGCAGCAAGGACGTCAAGCCCGCCCGTGCCGGATTATTAGCACAAAAACTTATTTAGATTAAAAAATGACATATACATGGCTCAACAAATGTAACCTTGCTAGACAACAGCAGATCCAGGATTTCACACTAGGGTGTTCAAAAATTTATATTGTAAACAAAAAACCCACAAATAATTTTGATACAGAGGGAGTAATATCTGAAATGTTCATGTGAAAATAATTTCTATTCCATCATAATGATAGTAGTGACATGAATGGCAGAAAATGAGGATTATTTACTGGACGACCATAGAATGAAATCAATGGTAAATTGGCTCCAAGAAGCAAGCAGTTTTATACGAATTGGCATGAAGTTTAGTGAAAAAGTACACCACCGTTAGTCCTTTTACCTTGCATACACCTTCCTTAACTTTCTGCCAAAAAAGTACACCCATGAACCCATGTGGACCTACTCCTGAACCTAGATCTACAGAATCTAGGCATGGATTTCTTCGACTAAAGGAAAACAGAAACCCTAGTCTTCCCCCCAAAAAGGAGGAAAGCACTGACCAGATAAAACTTTGGATTTGGCCCAATAAGGAAGATAAATGACCGACCTCTTCTCTGTCGTCGTCGCCGTCGACCACGAGCTCGGGCGGAGGAGTCAGCAGCCGCGGCAGAAGAGTCACCTGCACCGGCGGAGGAGCCACCTGCTCTGGATGAAGATCCAGGACGGCGACGAGGATGTCAAGACGGCCCTGCTGCCCGCTCGACCCCTCGCCGGCGGCCCGGTCATCGCCCCCGGCGTGGTCCATCCCTCCCATGGTGCGCGGCATCTCAACGGAGGAGGTGCAACGACGGGAAGGGTGCACGGCGAGCGGTGAAGCGTGGGAGGAGAAAACCCTCGTCTGTGGATTTGTGGATGGGGAAGAGGACGACGCGGCCGATGATGAGATTAATAATCGAGAAGCGGAGCGGCCGGCTCTAGACTTTGGGATGACTTAATTAGTACTACTTTGGCCACGTTCACACCACTCCGTGCGTTGTTCACACCGCCCCTGATCTGCTAGGCAGGTGAGATGGGCACAATCGTGCATAGCCAGGATTTAGGAGTAATGCACGTGTCATGTTGTATTTTTTTAATATGTTGTAAAACTTCAGAAACAAAGCAATGGCAAATGAAAAGTTACGAAAATTCAGAACTAGTGGTCATCGGCTTTGATGTAAAAACAATTGATTTGTTTAATTGATTTGTTAATTCCTAAATATTGAATTTAAACATGCACCTAAACCATGGCGGTTAGTTCACATTTGTCTCATTGTGCGGATTCGTCTACCATATGCATGTCGTTACGGCATCTGGTACCATTGAGGGGAATCAGATGCGGTGCGACGCGACAACGTTCATACCGACCCATATCATGTACCCCTAGCCAACCCGACTGGCAACATGCACTATTAGCCACCTTGATGCGAACAAGGCCCTCATGTCAACCATGGGCAACACGCTTCTCAACTAGACACATTTTATGGCAAAATAGTGCATGATGCCCAATCTCGATGTGCAATATGTGCAGTTGACTAGCGGTGCACGATTTGAGTATAGCTGGCTAGGCGTGCATGGTTGGTGGCTAGATGACTAATAAGTGTGCCTGCGTCATGTCCACATTGTCAAGGTTGACCGATGGGTGTATACGTGTCCATGTCTGCATGCATCGTGTTGGTCCAGCAGGCGTGCGCTGCATGGCGCGGGCCTTGGTGGCTAGAGACCACATAAAGTGGCACCGAGTTTTGAGGCAAATGAATTGGGCGCCGCACTTCCTCCACAGGGCGGACTCGTTCCCTCTCGTTGGCTTGATCGGGTCCCGTTTCATGTGGCCGTGATCTAGATCTTGATTTTTTGAGGTTACAACCCTAGAAATGCTATAAATGTCCCGAATATGCTAGCGGAGCGATAAAGGCCACACAATGAACTAACCCCCTCCCCCTCCCGGGTAATTTAAATTTATTTTTCTCTACTCCTATAAAACACTCAGTTTGTGATGGTGGTGCGCATGTCATCCGTCATTTCTGACCATCAGATCTGCATCTAACGACTGTTATGTAAAGCTGTGACATTTTTGGAACATGACCACACTTCTTTGCTCCGATTTGTAGAAACACCTTAGTATCTTCAAACCAATCTCATCAAGACATTCACAAGGAATATATTTTGAGTGAAACTTAATACGGTTAGATTTTTAGTGACCATGCATTATTCTACTTTGGATCTGCTGCAACGCACGAGCACATTGCTCGCTTCTTAGTGAATGAGCTAATTAGTTTCACGAGTAGCTCGTTAGTGTCAACATAACACCAATTTTCATCTTACACGACCATTTTTGGAGGCAGCAAACTAGTGCATTTCCTTTTTGAGTCACTATCTTCCTTCTTGAAAACCACATCTACACACTCAACATGTATACCGTAGCACATCAGAATCTGTTAACGAGCACTCACAAGCTTAACTAGCTTCAAACGAGCCGATGATTAATGAGCACGAGTTTAACAAGCAGAGATGCCAAACCACACACCAATTAACATAGGTCTACCTTAGTTCAACGCTTCCATATATACAAAACAAACAAAGTATAGCATAGTTCAACCATAAACGATCACCAACAAAGTATAGCATAGTTCAACCGTAACACTTAGCATAGTTAAAACCAAAAGAGCATCAGTTCTAGCTGCGAGGGTGCGCACTTCCTCGCAGCGTAGCCATTCTATCTTCAAACCAATATCAACAAGTACTCGGTGTACGCAGCTTGCTTCACCCTGAAAGCATAGCCATTCTTGATGCTGCCTTGGGATGTTCCGAGTGCATGCTGAATGTCACTCTGCAGGCTGCCTTTCATCAGC
This sequence comes from Triticum aestivum, assembly GCF_018294505.1. NCBI lineage: Eukaryota > Viridiplantae > Streptophyta > Magnoliopsida > Poales > Poaceae > Triticum > Triticum aestivum. The sequence continues at coordinate 406,527,409 of NC_057808.1, forward strand.
TTGTTGCAGTAAGGGCATCCGTAGCCCCCCTTCCGATTCTAGGCCTGACACGTTTCTCGAGCACACCACTGTCCGGCTCCCTCACCTTCTGCCTCCTATAGATCCTCTGGGTTTCTGGGTCGCTGTCGACGTCGTCACTTAGGACCTACATGTAGTACAAAATGTTGCGTAAGTATATTTAATATGAGAATTCAGTAGGCACATAGTCTATGAAACATAATGTAATTGATGAGAGCGTAAAATATCTGCAAATGATGTTGAAAAAATAAATGCATAACTTATTAGTTGCTACATAAGCAACTAAATGGGACAGTACCATATAGTAAAAAAATGAAGGATCAACCATACATGTCGGAGAGAGCCCATTTTGCCACACATTTTTCCCAAGCTTGCCTAAGGTTAGTTCATCAAAATGAGAGCCACAAGTTGGCAAGCCTAAGGGAATCTTGCCACACTTTTTGTGTGTATGCCATGTGGGGCCCAAGTGTGGCTTGCCTAAGGTGTGGCTGGAACCAAACACTCACTTAAGTTGGTCAAACTTGCCTAACCTTAGGTGTGGCAATCTTTGGCAAAGTTAGTCACAAACCAAACAGCCCTTTAGTGCAACAAAATTCATTTATTACGTAAAAAATGCATGAACTCATGATGTAACATGGCAGAGCAGCATACAAATGTACTAATGCAAAAAAATGAATTATAACTTACATTCATGACTAGATAAAATAGCTAGTGAGCTGTATCTATTTAGGGTTAGAATTTTGTGTGCTTATGATGATGGATATTGAAAGTCCCCATGTTATCGTCGTGGAAGTTTCCCCTGTTGATCGATACCCCACCCATCAATGTTCCTGAACCATTCAACGTTCTAGCTAAAGTAGTTATTATGAATTCTGACAATACGTGATCCCAAATGTTGTACTTACAAAAAAGGGTTTTTATCATTTATGCCACTAGTTGTGTCCCACAACTCAGTATCGCCACTAGGAATTTCTACTGCTAAAAAATGCCATCGCTTCGTTAGACACATGCTAAAAAATGCCACTGCACATCATTATTGTGATCTCAAATCTCTTTTGACATGTTATAATGGCATCAATCAATACCTATGGACCAACAAGCCAGCTCTCCCTCTATCTCACTACAATAAAGTGTGGGCCCACTTGATCCCAACAACGTTCTTATTTTCCTGTAAAATTATTCGCTTACTTACTCCTCACAGAACGATGGCATTTTCTAAGCAGAGGCTAATGAAAATAACAATGTGTAATGGCATTATTGAGCAAACATCTAACGGAACGATGGCATTTTTTATACATCTATAATGGCATTTTTGAGTAAGCATCTCACGAATCGATGTCATTTTTGAGCGGCTGTAACTTCTAATGGAAAAACTGAGTAGTGGGATACAACTAGTGGCATAAATTATAAAAACCCTACAAAAGAACTAGTTAAAATAACTCAAGTAAACAATTGATGATATCCAATTTCTTTCTAAGATAGCCATTGCTTAGAGATAATCAATGTTTAAAATCATTGCCGCAGCCACTTATGGAACATTTAAACCAAAGATTGATCAAGTGCAACCAAACATGTACTCAACATTTTAATACCTTATTTGCCTTGTACTGACCAGAGAAAACCTAGGATATTACAAAATAAATAAATAAATAAATAAAGGGGATACATGACTAACATCTTCTTCGTTCTCGTTGGCGACGACCGCAGGTGGGGGCAGAGGAGGCAACATCAGCGACAGATGAATACCCGGCTGAGGCTGAGGAGCCACCACCTGCTCCGGCAGAGAAGCCAGAGGAGCTACCTATTCCGGATTATTAGCAGAATAATTTATATAGGTCAAAAACTGACATATACATGCCCCAAAAATATGTAATCTAGCTACACAGCTGCGGATCCAGGATTTCATACTTGGGTGTTAAAAAATTTATATTGCAAACTAAAACCACAACAATATTTTTCAAATGGAGGGAGTAATATCTAAAATTTTCATGTGAAAAGATTCTTTGTTCATCGTAATGACAGTACTGACATGAATGACAGAAAATGAAGATTATTTACTTCATGACCATACAATATGACATTTTCATAAACAAGGCATGGTGTTGTTATCCTTAAGTTGCAGAAAATATTTTCACAATCACCTACATAGGCAATTCAATTCCAAGGTCCACCTACGTATTTGTATTAGCAGAGTCACCAAACCTAGGTGGATTTATTAGCAGAATAATTTGTCTAGATCAAAATATGTTATAATGGCACGTGATAATGGACCAACATGTTATTGTGATCTCAAATCTCTTTTGACATGTTATAATGGCATCAATCAATACCTATGGACCAACATGCCAGCTCTCCCTCTATCTCACTACAATAAAGTGTGGGCTCACTTGATCCCAACAGCGTTCTTATTTTCCTGTAAAATTATTCGCTTACTTACTCCTCACTAGTGGGGCCACATTTATCATTGTGAGATAGAGAGAACTGAAATGTGGGACTAGGCTTTTTTTTGTCATATTGGATGGTCAACAAGTTTTACATGAAAATAACAATGTGTAATGGCATTATTGAGCAAACATCTAACGGAACGATGGCATTTTTTTATACATCTAATGGCATTTTTGAGTAAGCATCTCACGAATCGATGTCATTTTTGAGCGGCTGTAACTTCTAATGAAAAAACTGAGTAGTGGGAGACTACTGGTGGCATAAATGATAAAAACCCTACAAAAGAATTAATTAAAACAACTCAAGTAAAACATTGATGATATCCAATTTCTTTCTAAGATAGCCATTGCTTAGAGATAAACAATGTTTAAAATCATTGCCGCAACCACTTATGGAACATTTAAACCAAAGATCGATCAAGTGCAACCAAACATGTACTCAACATTTCAATAGCTTATTTGCCTTGTACTGACCAGAGAAAACCTAGGATATTACAAAATAAATAAATAAATAAATCAATAAATAAAGGGGATACATGAATAACCTCTTCTTCGTTCTCGTCGGCGACGACCACAGGTGGGGGCAGAGGAGACAACACCAGCGGCAGATGAACACCCGGCTGAGGCTGAGGAGCCACCACCTGCTCCGGCAGAGAAGCCAGAGGAGCTACCTGTTCCGGATTATTAGCAGAATAATTTATATAGGTCAAAAATTGACATATACATGCCTCAAAAATGTAATCTAGCTACACAGCTGCGGATCCAGGATTTCATACAACTGGTGGCATAAATGATTGAAACCCTACAAAAGAACTAATTAAAACAACTCAAGTAAAACATTGATGATATCCAATTTCTTTCTAAAATAGCCATTGCTTGGAGATAATCAGATCATTGCCGCAGGCACTTATGGAACATTTAAACCAAAGATCGATCAATGTTTAAATTTATATTGCAAACTAAAACCACAACAATATTTTTCAAATGGAGGGAGTAATATCTAAAATTTTCATGTGAAAAGATTCTTTGTCCATGGTAATGACAGTACTGACATGAATGACAGAAAATGAAGATTATTTACTTCATGACCATACAATATGACATTTTCATAAACAAGGCATGGTGTTGTAATCGTTAAGTTGCAGAAAATATTTTCACAATCACCTACGTAGGCAATTCAATTTCAAGGTCCAGCTATGTATTTGTATTAGCAGTCACCAAACCTAGGTGGATTTATTAGCAGAATAATTTATCTAGATCAAAATATTGCCTATACAGGGCTCAACACATGTAACCTAGCTAGTTAGCTAACACATCTACAAAAAATTGATATGGAGTCCATCGATCAAAGATAAAAAGAAACCCTGGCCTTCCCCAAAAATAGAGAAAAGGACTGACCACAACACACCTAGGATTTTACAAAAAATTAAAGGAGATAGATGACTAACGTCGTCTTTGTTGACGTCGCAAACGACCACAGGCTCGGGCACAGGAGGCGTCACCCACGGCAGAGGAGACACCTGCTCCGTCTAAGGAGCCAGAGGAGCTACCCGGGCCCGCATAAATGGCTGTGCAAGGACAGTTTCATGCCGGTCAAGTACCATATATAAGAATTTCGGCCAAAAAAATTTTCGGGTGCGCTGCTGTACGTCTATACCAGTGCTGCTGCTATCAAAATTTGGCATCAACACATTTTGGATGCACGAGAGCCATGAGATCGGAGTGGTTGGTAGATCTTAAATAAAGATAACCTATACGATGAGGAGCCGACCCCCACACCATGTGGATCCGCCCTGAAACCTAATGGATCTAACGAATCTAGGTACGGATTTCATAGATGGAAGAAAATCAGAAACCCTAGCCATGCCCACAAATAGATAAAGGACTGAATAAGGAAACCTAGGATATTTCCAAAAATAGGAGTTAGATGACTGACCTCTTCTCCGTCGTCGTCGCCGTCGACATTGATGACGGGCTGCAGCAGATGAGGCAGATGGCGTGGCAGAGGAGTCACCTGCTCCGGCGGAGGAGCCACCTGCTCCGGCGTAGGTGCCAGCTGCACCGGATGAAGAGCCTGGACGTGGTCGACGACGTCAAGGCTGCCCTGCTGCATGCTTGACCCCTCGCCGGCGGCGACGGGTTTCTCCTTGTGCAGCTTCGCACGGGGCTTGGATGCTTCGTGTGCCATGGTGTTGGCCCCTACGTCGGCCCTCCCTCCCATGGTGCGCTTGGGCATCTCGACGGCGGAGGTGCAGCGGCGGGAAGGGAGTAGCGGCGGGAAGTGCACGGCGAGTGGCGAGGCGTGGGAGGAGAAAACCCTCGATTGTGGCTATTTGTGGATTTGTGGATGGAGAAGAGTAAGGGAAGAGGGGGGCGGCGATGAGATTAATGCTATGGGGAAGCGGAGCGTGCTATGGGGACGTGGAGCTGCCGATTTAGTCCTTGGCTAGTCAACCGCATTTGTTGCCACGTTCACACCTCCCCGTGCATTGTTCACACCACCACTTCTGCCACTTCAAAACGCAGCTTCTCACTAAAATGAATAGCCCGATTGTGCACAGCCATGATTTAGGAGTAATGCAACTTCCCTTCAAAAAATTGTGTAATGCAACTGCTCCCTCATTACATAGAACAAAGTCATACAGTGGGACAACTGCATTTGTAGGCTTGTTTCATCTGCACGTGTCATGTTTTATATTTGTCCTAAAATATGTTTTAAAACTTTACAAATAATGGAATGGCAAATGGATGTGACAAAACTTCGACAGCAACCGCGCGGATTCGTCCGCCATATATCCGATGTCCGGTACCGAGGAGGGGAATGTTGATCCACGCGATGCCATGCGTTTCATCTGGAGCCATATCATGCACCCCTAGCCAACCGGGCCAAAAAATGTGCCGCTAGCCTTCTCGATCCAAACAATGAGCTAGTGTCCACCATGCATAGAGATGCTCATGTGGACATGTTTGCTAGCACTAGTGAATGACGTTGGAACTCGGTGTGCAATATGTGTAGCCGCGTGTCTCTTTGGCATGCCTGGCATACCGACGGGAGGGACTCGTCGAAGGTCCAACGAACCGCGGTGGGGTCAATGGTGGATGTATGGTGTGGGTTAACCTGGCTAACGGTGCATGGTTTGAGTGTAGGTGGCTGGGAGGCTAGATGGCTAATGAGTGCGCATGCGTCATCTGTACATTGTCAAGGTTGAACGGTGGTTGTCTACGTGGCCATGCATGCATGCATGGTGTGGGTCCAGTTGGCGTGCGGCGCACGGGACGTGCCTTCGTGGCTAGGGCGCACAACTTGCGGCACAGAGTTCTGAAGCAGATGAAGGTGCGGGCCCCGGTCTCCGTCCACAAGCAGGACTTGTTCCCTCTCGATGGCTAGCATCGAGATACGTTTTGGTCTCGTTTACACACAACCTACGTGAAGGCTTATGCATGCCGCTCTCGATGTTCGACCACACCCACACCGCGAAAGGTCCCAAGAAATTTCGATCCCTCGTGAATTTGCACGGATTATAGCGGCGGCAGACGACACCCGGCATTTTTGCCCTTAACAACGGCTCTGAGCTGGCCCTTCCCATTGGTCGCACATGGCCCATATATGGAACAGAGCTTAGCATGGAACTGTCACCCCAATCCCCGTTATGATTTCATGTGACCGCGGTATAGATCCTGAATTTCCGAGGATACTACCCTAGAAATGCGGCAAATGTCCCGAATATGGCACGCGCGGGCTCCGAAAAAGGCCAGGACCTTGCATGCGCTTTTGGATTGTTCTCCGTCGACCCGAGAGAAAGCATCGACGAAAATGGAGGAACGGGCCCGCATTCACTGCGCAAACTGGACGTGTTACCTCAAGGTAGCTAGATCCAAACCATGCACCCCTGCCGTCTAGACCCACGGGGAGCACCACTTAGGCACTAGACCCACACCACTTACGCCGGCCCCCAAGCCAACCATTCCCCGTGTAGATTCATATGTCGCACCCCGCAAAATAGCTTAGCACAAGACTTTCACCGCGATTTCCACAACATGCACCGGTACATGTAAGTGTCCACAAAAATGGACTATCGCATTATCAACATTTTTTTGCCAAACAAGTAAGTTGTTTTTAAATTGCTTGTAAATAACAAGGTTTCTGTTAAATTATAATTTCATTAATTACACATTATAAGGTGCATTTTTTGTCCCTCAAAAAGGGGTGCATTCCTTTTTGTAAACCCACAAAATTCCTTCCTTTCCCTCAAAAAAACGAATCCTTCTTCACCCTCTAACGATCACGTTCACGGTGGCCTCGTCCTATAATCTAGGAGTGGCCGATCCAATCTCCCCATGGGGGACAACTTCCACGCACTATCTATCTTGGTTGGTTGCAACCATCTCTCCAAAACGGTTTATTATGGGAAAATCACATTCTTTTGTTTTTCCTTCCAAAGATATGTGGCAAAAAACATGGAACAAAATTGTAGAAGGCATGGTGGGATACGTGCACATGCTGTCTTTTTGTACTACAAGTGCACTTGTTGGCAAATTGCATGTGCACGTGCCATGTTCATTTTTTTCTTGAAAATTATGTTGTACACCTTTACATAGACGCTTGAATTATTGTTTTCAGATGTTAATAATTCCTAAATATTGAAATTCAGCATGCACATAACACATGGCATCCAAGCTTCGTCGGCGACCGCTTGGATTCGTCTGGTATATGCCCGCTATCTGGTATCGGGCAGGGGAATGTGGATCCATGCGATGCCACGTTTCATCTGGACCCATGTCATGCACCCCCAGCCAATCGGGTCGACAACATGTGCCGCTAAGCTTCTCGATCCTAACCATGCGCTAGTGTCCACCATGGGTAGAGATGCTGAGGTGCACAGGTTTGCTGGTACTAGTGAATGACGTCGTATCTAGGTGTGCAATATGTGTAGTCGCGTGTTGCTTTGACATACCTGGCATGCCGAGGGAAGGGACTCGTGTCGGAGGTCCAACGAACCGAGGCGTGGTCAATAATGGATGGATGGTGTGGGTGAACCTGGCAAACGGTGCACGGTTTGAGTGTAACTGGCTAGGTGTGCATGGCTGGGGGCTAGATGGCAATGAGTGCGTATGCGTCTTGTGTACATTGTCAAGGTTGACCGGTGGGTGTCTACTTGGCCACGCGTGCATGCATGGTGTGCGTCCAGTTGGCGTGCGGCGCACGGGACGGGCCTTGGTTGCTAGGGTCCACATCTTGTGGCAAAGAGTTCTGAAGCAGATGAAGGGGCAGGCCCCGCACACCGTTCGTAGGCCAGACTCGTATCCTCTCAATGGACAATGGCTCTGAGGCGGCCCTTCTCTTTGGTGGCACATGGCCCATATATATGGACCAAAGAGCTTAGCATCTGATTGTTACCCCATTCTCTGCTATGATTTCATGTGGTCGCGGTATAGATTGTGAATTCCCGATGATACTACCCTAGAAATGCGGCAAATGTCCCGAATATGGCACGCGGGACCCAAGAAAGGCCGGGACCTAGCATGCACGTTTTCATTGTTCTCCGTTGACCCGAGAGAAAGCACTGATAAAAACGGAGGAACGGGCCCGCACTCAGTGCGCAAACCGGCCGCATTACCTCATGGTAGCTAGATCCAAACCATGCACCCCCGCCGTATAGACTCACGTGGCGCACCACTTATGCACTAGGCCCACGCCACTTACCCCGGCCCCGAAGCCAAGCATTCCCCCCGGGTAGACTCATACTCCCTTCGTCCGGAAATACGTGTCATCAAAATGGATAAAAGAGGATGTATGTAGACGTATTTTAGTTCTAGATACATCTCTTTTTCGGACGGAGGGAGTATGTCGCACACCACAAAATAGAATTAGCACAAGACTTTCACCCTGATTCACGAGGTTACTACCTTGTGCACACCTAGCCAGCATGATACACTGCATGCACCTAGAGCTACCTGGGCCCACAGCATGCACCACTACACGTACGTGTCCACAAAACGAACTAACCCATAATCAACTCTGCCAAAACAATTTAGTTATTTTTATAATGGCTTGAAAATAGCAAGGTTTCTATTAAATAATAATTTCCTTAATTACGATAAGGTCCATTTTTGTCCCTCTCAAAGGGGTGCATTCCATTTTGTAACCACACAAAATTCCTACCTTCCCTCGAAAAAAAGAATTCTTCTCTCACGATCACGATGGCCTCACCCTATAATCTAGGAGTTGATCCAATCTCCCCACGGGGGCCAAGTTGCACGCAGTAGATATTTTTGGTTGGTTGCAAATTTCTCTCCAAAACGGTTTATTATGAGAAAATCACCTTATATTTTTTTACTTGCAAAGACATGTGGCGACAAAAGCCTGGAACAAAATCGTAGGAGGAACGGTTGGATACGTGCACATGCTGTCTTTTTCTACCACAACTGGACTTGTTGGCAAATTGCATGTGCACGTGTCATGTTTCAATTTATCTTGAAAATTATGTTGTACACATGTACATAGGCAATTGAATTATTGTTTTCATATCTTAATAGTCCCTAAATATTGACCACGTGACACATGTGGTAAGCAATCCAAACAATTTAAAAAAATCCCTAAATATTGAATTTAAGCATGCACCTAGAAATTATCAGTCATAGAACCAACATCTCTTTCGTACAGATTAAGGTACTTCCACATTAAACCTAATACTACAAATTCAATGGATCAACTTAATACATTAACAACACATGGGGATGTAGCCCAGGAATCCAACGAGTAGAGAGAAAAGGAGGAACAAAAGCTGGAAGAAGAAGGATCAACCAGCAGCAGCGCCATCAGCCTCCTAGCCTCACAACTCCAGGTCTCCAGCCTTGTGAACTCCAGTTTTTTTTCCTGCGAAACACGAATGGCAAAGTTGCTGTTACAGATTAGGACTTAGTAAAAATTACAGTTATGCTGAAACAGTTATAATGACTAGAAGTGTCGACAGGATGGTTACAACAAGCAAACAAAACCAAGCTCACAAGTTGCAACTTACTTTTAACATCAAACAATTATATTAACATGACCACTTTAGAGCAAGATTTTACCATGCAACATAAACTTTGTCATAGCAACAAAAGGCATGGCATGAAAGTATTGACAACATAATGCAAATAATTTTTAGGAAGCATGGCCATAGGAGTTATATTTTTAGTGGCAACCTTCAAGCAAAGTTGCATAGTTTTATAACAGAAAGGGCTGCTGTTATTGGTAGAGGCACGCTAAGGTTGGCTAGCCATCGGGGATGACCAGGTGGGCCAGGGGCCACATGGCTGGGAGCGTTTGTGCGTGTGTGACTGCTGTGGGATCCGGATGTCAGTGGCTTACTCTGAAAACAAAAGGGGGGGTTTATAGTTTAGTGGGAACCATCAAGCAAATTCGCAAAGTTTTATAGCTGACAGATTTATACTTGCTGAGATGCACAGAGTAAAATGATGGCATGTTGGAGGCAATAAATAAATATGCTACATGGCTTGTCATGGCATCTAATTGCATAGAATGCTAGTACAAATCATGGAGAACAAGACATACAACATGAGCATCTCCATAAGAGCTGGTAGCTCTACCAAAAAGCAATCAACAACTCAAAAAAGGTTCAAATATAGTATCAAGCACTTAATAATAGAAAGACACATAACAAATTTTTGGAGTAGAAGTGCAGGTGAACATCAAATTCTACCACTACAACAGTACAAATTTAGCCTAGGGTTCATATACATCATAATCACTACCACCACAATTGTAAGCACGAGAAGTAGGAAGATTAGGAGTGGGGAAGCTTACGCTAAAAAAAGGTACCGCCGCCATTCAGACGAGGGGAGCAGCGAGGGAAGCGTGGAGAACGGCGGGGAAGCGAGGTTGCCACCACTGTCCTCCTCCCCTTGCGCTTCGAAGTCTCCGGTGACTCCGTTGGAGGCTGCACAATCTGCAACAGTACCTCGTGCACGGTGGCTTCCTGATCCAGTGGATGCTCTACCCTGGATCTGAACGCCCACCACCTCCGCCTGACCCACGGGTTGGACGAATCGGCCTGCTCCATCGCCCAGAGGAGGATCTCGATCTTGTTGATCGGTTGTGAGGACGGGGGGCAAAGCTTCTTCTTTTATCTCTTCGACATTTGCTTCATGGTGGCCATCGCCGTCCAAAACATTTGCAGTGTGTTGTCAAACCAAGAAAGGATCTCGGTCAACCTGGCCATCTTGCGCTAGTCGCCGTCGGTGATCTGCTCGATCTCCTGCTCCATCGAGAGGGGGGGGGTGGATGTGGATGTGGAAGAGGAGACGCGCAAAGTTGCGGCAGCGAGAAGGAGGAGATGGCTACTGTGGATTTGGAATGCAGGAGAGGGAGGAGATGCATGCGGTTGTGTAATGGTGATGGAAGAGGAGAGGACCCTGGCGGCGGCGGTTCTGCATTGGATGAGAGGGGCGGCGCGTGATTGTTTTTTTCCTATGACTTTTTTAGACAATTTTTTTCCTATGACTAAAATGCCATAGATTAAAATGGTTCCAAAAAAGCCAAACCACTCTAAAACTTTGTATAATAAATATAGATAATTCGGGCCAACGAAAGCCCACAACATGACATATATAGTATGCTTACAACTTAAATAACACCAAGACAAATATAGATAGATACTAGATTTTTTAGCTAAAAACGATAGATAGATGGCCGCCGCTTCTCCACCAGGATCCTCCTCGCTCCTCCTCCGGGCTCCCTTCACCGCTCCTCCGCGGTGTTGTTGATGGGGTACGACAGAGTGTGTATGCACTCCTCGGTGGGGAATATGTTGTCATAGTCCGTGAAGATGTTATGGGTGGTAAATGCTATGAACTCGCAGCCACACCAGAACACGCGGTCGAGGAGGTAGAACGCGTCGAAGGGGTTGGTGAAGTGGGCAAGGATAGCAACCACAACCCCATTATGGATGACCTCCTCGGCTCGGTACATCCTTGGAGATCCCCAGGGGAGGTGCCCGTAGCCGGCCCCAAGGAAGAAGTCAGTGACCCCCCTTGCGCCCCTCCACCTTGACATCGCCCACACACGAAGGGTCCTCTCGACGTACACCCCGGCGGGGTAGAGCATCTCCAGCACGATGGGGGGAAGCGGTAGGTTGGCCCGGTGTACTGCATGGCTGCGGCGGGCTGGTTCTTGGGGCTGTTTGTGGTGAAGAAGAAGAAGGGCAGACGCAAAATGCAGCTGGGAGAGTATGGGAGATGGATGAAGGGTGTGATAGGAAGAGGAACATGATAGGTGGCTTAAATAGCCACCGTGGCAGTAATGGGGTCAAATGTGAACAAGTTTTCTACCCACCGCGGCATCGGGAGTGTACACACGTGGGAAACTGTAGTGTGAATCTAAATGCGAAGTCTAAGTGCTGCCCTATGTGCCGTCGGTCGGGTCAAACGGGGATGGCTCTGCGGCGCGTGCTCCTTCGCGTATGTGCATGCATGCAACATAGGCTGAAGCGGGCGCATGCATGTAACCGCACGCAACGTAGGCTCGCTCGGGCGCATGCAACGGCGGCGGACATCGCTCTGTCCAATGGGTGGGCTTCTTTACACAGCCCAACGATGCGCATGCATGGCAGCCCACCCTCGAGCGCAGAAAAAACAGGCGCAGAAAACACGTAAGTATTATATGATTTATCAACGCGAAAGCTATAGAAAATCCTTACAACGTCAATAAGCTATGAAACTTGGCAAGGATGCTAGTCATGTTGGTACAAGGTTGTTGGTCCACTTCAAGGATGTCAACAAAAACATGCTTCGAGACGGACCCTTCCCGTCCTACCCGAAAGGCCAGGATGTAAGTCCAATGAGATCAACACTTGTTCATGTTGGCCAATGTGGCACTGACTGTCGAAGGAGATAAAGATTGATACTTGTTCATGTGGGCCCATATTTTTTTACATTTGGTGTCGATAGAACACAAAAAATAAACATGACTATATGCTTTTAGGTCTTCACCCTCCCCAGTTTGTTGGCCAACTCAGCAGGTTTTGCCTTAAGATGCCACCTCTTTCTGTAAGCTGCAATTGCTGTGGTTTTGGAATGCTGGTTCTCTTTCCTACAGAACGGGCATTTATAGCGACCATTACGCCAGTACACAATCTTTGCAGCCATGAGCCACTTGAAGGTTTTCTTTCTGAAAGCTTCCCTCAGCTGTAGGTAGTTCTCCCATTCTTCCAAATCTGCAATCTGGTATTAGAAGGAAAAAAATCTCATGCCAGCGAATTGTACATTATATCAAAGGCAGGCATAAATGGATTGTTTTTTCTTTGTATTGGTTTTCTAAAAACTTTGATTATATGAAAGACATGCATAAAATGGAATACAGATGATCCATTCATCTAAATTTGCAAACCCTAGGACTGATAACCGTATGATTAATAAAAAAATAGCGAACAGTACGATTGTCTGTACGAATAGCGAGGAATAACAAGAGAGCAATTTCTACGGTTAACTTCGAGAAGGCAAATTCTAGGGTTAATCTCTGCAGACACTAACCGATTTGTCATCGTTGGTGCTGTGTTGGACCAGCTGCGATTGCGAATCGGCGGCGACGACGTCCTTGTCGACTAGTTCCTTCATGGGGTCCACATCCGCCGCACGGAGCGCACCAGCCACACCCCCTCCTCCGGCAGGTAGGTCATCCTCGCCGGCAAGAATGTGGGATTTTTGGCGGCGGCGAGTAGTGGGCGGCGACGAAGACGTGGGTGGATAGGCAGAGGCGATCGAACGCTGGAGGCGGGAGCGAGATTTGGGGAGTGAAAATTCAATTTGTTTGGGAGAGAGAGGTCAAGGCCACACACAATTCGCCACTTTTGAAATTTAGGTAGAAACATGCACGCACACGGCATCGTGCACACCCATAGATTTGCCGGAACCAACCAATCAACCAACCAAGCAAAAGAAAAAGTGCACAATGCCGGTCCACAAACGTGGCAACATAAACCGAACACCAAAATAGGGTGTTAAAAAAAGAACACCAAAATAAGAGGGACATTTTTTTGCGCAGTACTACTAAATACTAGAAGGGAGAACTACTGAAAAAAAATACTAGAAGGGACAGTTGGCACATTTAATTTCACATGGCATCTAGCTTTTTTGTTCATCGCTAGCTAGTTGTACCGATTAGGTAAAATGAATGGATAATTATTAAACCCTAGCTATTGTCAAGGTTTATCGGTGTGTGTCTACTTGGCCAAGTGTGCTTGCACGGTGTGGGTCCAGGTGAGTGTGATGCACGGGACGGGCCTTTGTGGTTAGGGCCCACATCAAGTGGCACCGAATTTTGAGGAAAGTGAAGGAACGAGCACTACAAAAAAAAGACACATCTGTGACATTTTGGGCCGAACGAATTTTTTTTTCTGTCATACATATGACACTTCTATGACGATAATTGTGACAAAACCCGGTATCATCATAGATGTGGTGGGCTCCTACTTCTATGACAAAAAATCATGACAGAAAATGGGCTTTTCGTCCTGGGCGGGCCGAAGACGCAGCTGCATGACATTCTTTGGGCTGTCCATGACGGAAAAAACCGTGGTAGAAGCGAGGGCGAGGAAAATTTCGGGGAGTTCCCAGTTACGGTGGGAGGTCGGGGGCCGAGCGATGCACGTTTCTCTCGTACACATACGTGCGTGTGCGAGGCGTTGGCTCTAACTGAACCCGAGCGAGGCGTTGGGCTCTAACTGAACCCGAGCGATTGCACTGCAGGCTACGCGTTACTGAACCCGAGCGATCGATCGATGGCTGTTAACTCAACCCGATCGAGCGATTCCTTTGATACTGCTGCTAACTGATGCCGATCGATGCTGCCTCTGGATGAACAGTGAGCGTTGCTGGGGGGTTTGGATGAACAGTTCCCGGTGGGGGTGGATGAATAGGACCCCGTGGTGTTGCCTCTGGATGAACAGGACCCCGATCGATCGAGCCGGTTGGGGCTGGCTGAACAGGACCCCATGGAGGGCAGGATGAACAGGACCACCCCGTAGATGGCAGAATGAACAGTAGACGGTGGAGGGCTGGATGAACAGTAGCCCGTGGAGGGGTGGTTGAACAGGAGCCCGTGGAGAGGGCTGGTTGAACAGTAGCCGGTGGAGTAGCGCGTGGTGGAGGCTGGATGAACAGGAGCCCGTGGATGAACAGTCGCAGGTGGAGGCTGGAGGAGGTCGACGGTGGATGAACAGTAGCCCGTGGAGGCGGGAGGGGGTCGACGGTGGAGATGAACAGTGTCCCATGGAGTCCTGTTTTGCGGTACGCCACACCCCTCCCGATGAACAGGACCCCCGTTTCGACTGTAGCGCTCCAACACAAGTCCGTTTCCTCCGTTTTGCGGTACGCCACACCCCTCTCGATCAACAGGACCCCCGTTTCGACCGTAGGAGGTCCGTTTCCTCCGTTTTGCGGTACGCCAGACCCCTCCCGATGAATAGGATCCCGTTTCAAACGTGGCCGGTCGAACACAAGGCCGTTTCCTCCGTTCTACGGTACGCCAGGCCTCGTTTCCATCGGCTGTTCCGTCCAAGCCCTCCTGATGAACACGACGACGCATTCCGTTCTGACCCAGCCGGTTGGCTCCCCATGAACACGACGACGACGCTGTTTCTCCGTTCCGACCCAGCCATGTACACAAGCCCTGGCCGTACGTATGCGCGAGTAGGCGTTCGAGACCCTGCCCGTATGTACGTACGTGGCCGTATTTTCTTTATTGCACACTGGCCGCTGTACGTACGTGTACATGCTACGTGCGCGCCTCTACTATGACACGTGCGCGCCTCTACATCCACCAGTATATATGTACGTACACGTTCGCAACCAGAATGACAACGCTACGTACGCTTCGACCAGGTGGGTCCCGACTGTCAGGCACTTCCTTGCCTGCGAAGATGGCTATAACTGGTGGGTCCCAGCAGTCAGGGGGGCGAATCGTTTTTTTCCTGGACGCACTTCCTTGCATGTGAAGATGTAGCTGGTGGGTCCCAGCAGTCAGGGGGAAACGTTTTTTTCGCAAAATACAATGGCCCGTCCGGTGGGTCCCAGCTGTCAGGTGGAGGAATCATTATTTTCCGCGCAATAAGGAGGCACTTCCTTGCTGCGGCCGTGGACCCAGCTGTCAGCCTCTCCACGTACAGTCCACGTCCGATGGAAGTCGTTCCTTGACCACGTTGACCACGCCGCGCCGAGAGCACCAGGGCGGTGGACGACGGCGAGGCCTAGGAAGGGGACGACGGGGAGCCGGGGAAGACGTGGCAGTGGAAGCCCGCGCGGAGAGGAGTACGATGGTTCACTGGTTCGGCTACGGTGTGAGGCTGCCGTCGCCGCAGGGCCTGGCCAGCGGTGGGAATAGTAGGGGGCGGTGAGGCCTCCGCGGCAACACAGCCAGCCACGGGAGGTAGGAGCATGCGGCACGACCGGCACTGCTTTGGGCGGCTGGAGCAAGAAGACCAGAGGTTGAAGAAGCACTACGGCCGTTGGATGGACATCGTACGGTCACTGGAGCTAGAATCGTTCATATTGACTAAAGTTGACAAAGGCCCCCGTCCCAGTCAACTTAGTAGGCCCACAAGTTAGCCTCCCACCATGGTGGGTCCCGGCTAGCAGGGGGAGTATTCTTTTTTTGTGCGTAATAAGGAGGCACTTCCTTGCGTGCGAAGATATAGCTGGTGGGTCTGAGCTGTCAGCGGCGGTAACATTTTTTCGCGAAATACAGAGGCCCTTTCGGTGGGTCCCTGATGTCAGGTGGAGGAATCATTATTTTGCGCGTAATAAGGAGGCATTTCCTTGCGTGCGGCCGTGGACCCAGCTGTCGGCCTCTCCACGTACAGTCCACTTCAGATGCATTTCGGTCGTTGACCACGTTGACCAGGCCGCGCCGAGAGTACCAGGGCGGTGGACGACGGCGAGGCCTAGGAAGGGAACGACACGGAGGCAGGGAAGACTCGGCAGTTGTTTCCCACGCGGAGGGGAGTACGACTGTACGAGGGTTTACTGGTTCGTCTGCCGTCGCCGGAGAATAACAACAGGTGTGGGTGAGTAGAGGGATGGCTAGGCCAGCGATGGGAGTATGGTGGGGCGGTGAGGCCTGCGCGGCAGCAGAGCCGGCCGCGGGGAGGAGGGAGCAGGCAGTCCCGTCGGCGCTTGTTTGAGCGGCTGGACCAGGAAGAGCAGAGATTGAAGAAGCACGACGACCGTTGGATGGCCATCCAACAGTCACTGCTTGTGCGTCAACCTTTTTTTAGGAAAGCCTCAAATCTGTGGAAAACAGCATACAGCCCATCTGCCATTATTTCTAATAATTTACAGCCCATTTGCTAATTATTAAGGTTTTTTTGGAGCCCATATTCTTTTTGTTAGCATTACAGCCCATATTGTGGCCACGGTTAAAAAATTATACGAAATTTTGCATATTTCGGTGCGGTCCGAACTGTTTTTAACCCGAAATTTCGACTCACATTCAAACTGATTTTAAAAATAAATGTATATCAATATAAAATCCAACAAATTCTCCACGCATAAAAATTAATGTAATTCAAAATCTCGAAATGAAAAAAAGATATTTGAAACTAATTGCCGGTTTGATGTGTTTTAAAAATGTACAACCCATTTCTCATTACTGATGGGCCATTTTCTCGGCCAGCCGAATGAAAGCTCTCCTCGTCTTGAAAGATTTGCAGCCCAACAGGCCTGACAAAGCGACTTACTTGGCAAATCACAAAAAAACTGGGCTGTGGCCGTGGACCCAGCAGTCAGCCTCTCCACGTATAGTACTCTTCCGATGGAAGTCGTTCCTTGGCCATGTTGACCACGCCGCGCGGAGAGCACCACGGCAGTGGACGATGGCGAGGCCTAGGAAGGGGACGACGCGGAGCAGGGGAAGACGCGGCAGTGGAAGCCCGCGCGGAGAGGAGTACGAGGGTTCACTGGTTCGGCTACGGTGTGAGGCTGCCGTCGCCGCAGGGCCTGGCTTGCGGTGGGAATAGTAGGGGGTGGTGAGGCCTCTGTAGCAGCATAGCCGGCCATGCGAGGCAGGAGCATGCGGCACGACCGGCGCTGCTTTGGGCGGCTGGAGCAAGAAGACTAGAGGTTGAAGAAGCACTACGGCCGTTGGATGGACATCGTACGACCACTGGAGCTAGAATCGTCCATATTGACTAAGTTGATAAAGCCCTTCGTCCCCGTCAACTTAGTAGGCCCACAAGTCAGCCTCCCACCAAGGTGGGTCCCAGCTAGCCGGGGGAGTATTCATTTTTTTGTGCGTAATAAGGAGGCACTTCCCGTGGGTCCGAGCTCACAGCGGGTGGAACATTTTTTTTTTGCGAAATACGGTGGCCCGTCCGGTGGGTCCCAGCAGTTAGGGGGAAACGATTTTTTTCGCAAAATACTGGTGGCCCGTCCGGTGGGTCCCCGCTGTCAGGTGGAGGAATAATTATTTTCCGCGTAATAAGGAGGCACTTCCTTGCGGCTGCCGTGGACCCAGCTGTCAGCCTCTCCATGTACAGTCCACGTCTGATGGAAGTCGTTCCTTGACCACGTTGACCACGCCACGCCGAGAGCACCAGGGCGGTGGACGACGGCGAGGCCTAGGAAGGGGATGACGCAGAGCCGGGGAAGATGCGGCAGTGGATGCACACGCGGAGAGGAGTACGAGGGTTCACTGGTTCAGCTGCGCTGCCGTCGCCGCAGAATAACAGGGGGTGTGGGTGAGTGGAGGGATGGCCTGGCCAGCGGTGGGAGTAGTAGGGGGCGGTGAGGCCTCCGCGGCAGCACAGCCGGCCACGGGAGGCAGGAGCAGGCGGCACGACCGGCGCTGCTTTGGGCGGCTGGAGCAAGAAGACCAGAGGTTGAAGAAGCACGACGGCCGTTGGATGGACATCATACGGTCATTGCAGCTAGAATCATTTATATTGACTAAGTTGACAAAGCCCTTGGTACGTCAACTTAGTAGGCCCACAGGTCAGCTTTCGAAACGGTGTGCCCCAGATGT
Source organism: Triticum aestivum (assembly GCF_018294505.1). Classification (NCBI taxonomy): domain Eukaryota; kingdom Viridiplantae; phylum Streptophyta; class Magnoliopsida; order Poales; family Poaceae; genus Triticum; species Triticum aestivum. The sequence continues at coordinate 406,545,889 of NC_057808.1, forward strand.
CAGGGGGAGGAATCATTTTTTGGGCGGGTGAAGCTAGAATATCCGAGATTGAAGAAGAAGCACGGCATCCGTTGGATGGACATCCAACGACCACTGCTGCTAGAACCGTGTGTTGACTATGAGTTGACAAAGCCTTGCATACGCGTCAACTCTATTTTTTTAGGGGACACATCAACTTAGTAAGGCCAGAAGTGTGTGGCAGAGAACTTATAAGCCCATTTGAGATTTGTAAGAATGTGTAGCCCATTTTTGAATTCTAATGGAATTTACTACAGCCCATTTACAGTTTGTTAAAAGTAGAGCCCATTTCAACCAACCGTTCAAAACAGAATTCAATAAAAATTTCCCACATTTTGATGGGATCCGAAATATTTTTATCCCGAAATTTCTAGTCAGATTAAATACAATTTCAATATAAATTTATATTATGTAAAAATCAAACGAAACATTACGCTCGCAACAATTAATGAAATTAAAATTTTCAATATCCAAAAATAATATTTTATAAAGTAATCACGTGTTTGGTGCATTTTTTTATAGTTACTGCCCAGTTTTTATAATTACATTGCATTTATTATTTCTTAAAGCCCATTTTCTTGTTAAGCCTAATGCATCCCTCCTAGGAAAGATTTGCGGCCCAGCGGGGTGGAGAATAACAACTTGACCTTGCCTGGGTATTCCTAAAAAAAGTATAGCTGGGCTAGCCATTTTCAGCTTGAAAAAACTTAATATCTGGGCTGGATATCCTGGCCTGGGCTAGACGGGCCACAACCCGCCCAGTTAATACCTGCAGTGATGTTTTCGTTGTTGTTCAGAGGAGAAAAATTAATATCTGGGCTAAACATCGAAAAACTCTGCAATGCTCACACCTCAAAAACACAAATACTGCTCGAGCTGCTTGGTCCCAGCTGTCGACCGCTTCTTGTGCAATTCTCTCGTTTATTGACTACTACATAGGTTGACAAAGGTGTGGGACCGTGATGTCAGGAAACCAGGAGGAAGCAAAATAAATTATAGTTATATATATATATATATATATATAAAATAAGGAGGCACTTGTGTACATGAGGCTATGGACCTGGTGGGTCCCCATTGTCATCCTCTCCAAGTAAAGTCATCTCCTCGCCCGCGCGTGCTTTCCGCGCAAAAACACTCAGCCGCCCGCCCCGCTTCCCGGTGCAGGCGATTGCTCCGCCTTCAAACGACACAAGTGCCGTCCGTCCGTCCATCTGCCGCCCACATTAATGATACGCGGTTGCTGAGGCGGCTACTCTGGCACCACACGTCCGTCCCTCCGCCCGTCCACCATTGCTATATAAACTGCTGCGCCGGCCATAGCCGCAGTCATCCGCATCCGTTCCCTTTCTCCTGTCCACACCACTACTGCCCACCATGGCTTCCTCGCGCTCCAGTGCTCTTCTGGACGGGCGGATGACGAACCACAAGGAGATGGCAGCCCTTGCTGCCGACCGGCTGGCGGGCAGGCAGCCGGAGGACGACGACGTCCAAATGGAGAACATGGTAGTCGACGATCCGGCGCCAACCCCCTCCTCCGCGCCATCCTCGCCGGTGCATTGCACCATGACCATCGGCGAGGCCCGTGCCCAATATATGGACAGGGTGAGGCAGATGCGTGAGGAGCAGTTCCGGGAGGCGCAGGCCGACGCCGCCTACAACCACCATCTCCTCCAGGAGCACCTGCAGGCGGAGGAGCAGATTGCTGCGGAGCGGGCGGAGCAGGAGGCGCTGCTCGACTCGTACCGCTCCGCCCGCAAGGGCCGCCTCGAGCGCTGGATGTACCGCATGCGGGTGGCGGAGGATGCGGCCGCCTACAAAGTGGCTAGCAAAGAGGGCGATGAAGCGGGCGAGGCGCTGTTTGGCGAGACCGAGGACGAGGCAGAGGACAATGCCGGCTCCGACGAGTCCCCGCTCCGCTGGCGTCGACGAGGCCCTGCTCCGCCGAGGCCCCGCGGCGCCAACAACGAGGCAGAGGACACCGCCGGGTCCGCCGAGGCCCCGCCCCGCCAACAACGAGGTAGAGGACATCGCCGGCTCAGCCGAGGCCCCACCCTGCCGGCAACGTGGGGGAGGATTTCCACCGCTCCCCTGAGGCGCCGCCCGCCGGCAACGAGACAGAGGACATCGCCGCCTCCGCCGAGGCCCCGCCCCGCTGCCAACGAGGCCGCGCCACACAGAAAACGAGTAAGAGTAGAACACAGTAGGTCGCCGCTGCTCGGGTCCAAGTAAGGCCACCGCTGCTACCCTCCGGTTGAAGCCAAGCTAGGCGGGTTGACCATTGACGGCGGTTAGCTTCTTGGCGGCGACGTGGAGTCGGAGAGCTGCGCTGGAGAAGAACGCTGCTTCTACTTAACTGCTGGTGCAGTTGGCTGACTGACACGTGGGCCCAACAGGCCACATGTCAGTTACGCAACTGCACCTGCAGTTAAGTCACTGAAGCTTCTGTTCGGCTCAGCGGGACACAGGTGGGTAGCTTCGGTTAATGAATTATACCTCCAGCGCACCCCTTTTTAGTTGAAGAATGTATGAAATGTAATGAAATCCGGCATGTTTATATGAAATCTGACCGTGTATGTATGGATTTATTTCGATTAGTTCGAATTCCTGTATCACTGGCATTGGATGAACATGCAAAACAATACGTACTAGCATTATTCCCAGGGTGATCACCTCGTTTGGAGCAGTTTCGCATGTACTCCCTCCGGTCCTTTCTAGTCTGCATATAAGTTTTGTCTGCAGTCAAAGTATCTCTACTTTAACCAATGTTATACAAAAAAGTATGTACTTTCACAATGTGCGAAGTAAAAAGGAACAAAAGGAGTACAAAGAGTTTGAGCAGCTTTTTAGCGTTTCTGTACATTGCAATCAAACACACAGGCCTGGCAATTCATAGAGAACATTCAAAACAATCGATGATTATGCATCTCAGCGACTCACATGTCAGAGGCAATATTTACTTCACAACTAAAGAATAAAGAAAAAATTGATCGACGCTGCTGACAGCAAAGGGCGTCCCATTCGAAAATATCAAACGCATGTCTTGCTAAAATCAATGAGCAAAATTTGACAAGGTTGTCCCATTCCAAAATATCAAATGCCTACGATTGTGGAATGGGCAGGGTTTGCCATCAGTTCGGACATTGACATGGCACCTCGTGCTAAATAAACCAGCTGTTCTTTTTGTGCAGTTCCACCAAAATCAACCAAATTCGCGCGTAGCTTGTATGATTTCGCCCTCATATGTTGCAACGCCTTGAACTTATCGGCACCTCCTTTCTTGTGGTGGAAATGAATGATTCGATGTATTCATGAACATTTTGTGCAGTTCCCATTGAAATCAAGCTGAGCACCCCTGTTTGCACAAATACAAGAAAGTGATTAGTATAAAGCAAACTGTACTATGAATTGACAGTTTCAACAGGCACATACATGGTCCATGTAGAGCACACTTTTAGAAAAATGGAACTCACCAGAAAGAATCCTAGAACAACATTGTACTTGCGCATCACAGCAAAAAATGGAGATTTGTCAGTCCTTCTGAGCTGAAGTTAGTTTGGTCTTGTGGGGAGTAATGTAACCATCCTTCAACTGCTCCTTCTGATGAGAAGATAGACAGGGCTTCTTCATCCTGGCATAATCGGAACTAGTCACTTCACGTACTCCATATTCTTCTTCAGAGGAAGATGATCCTGTTGTGCAAAGACAAGAGGACTACTAAATGCTAGCATCCCTGTTTGCTCGAGAAAAAGGAAAGGAAATATTTAAAACAACACAGATGAAGCACTTCTCAAGGACAATACCACTTTTTCATGACAGTATCTAAACAGTAGCACAACACCAATAGAGATGACAAAGCTCAATCATATGGATGAAATCAGTGGGCGAGTACCAACCTTTGTCAGGAGGCTTATTGTGTAGAGCATATAGATGAAGCACTTCTCCGGAACCATCTGTTGCTATCTACGGTGGTGGCCATGCTTACTATATACTCCTCGATTAGCTTAATGTTTCCAACATCTTCTTGTGCAGTTCCACTAAAATATATGGTATCTTCAAAGAAGATCCCTGTTTGCACAAGTAGAGATAATTACATATTACATTAAGAGTGGCATCAAATAAGTGGCAAAACAATTGCTCGTTCCAGCCATAGCAATAAATTAAGATGCAAAACTATATCATTACTTGTGTCATCACAGTTCCAGTGCTTCATTACAGCACCGGGAGTTGATTTTTGTTTTTCTTCTGCTTGTTCTTCCCCTTCATAACTTGGTTCAATAACAGACAAGCTTCGCCTTCAATGTAAGATTTGGCATGTCAATTAGGGAGCATAAGTATAGTACTAAACTTAATTTTCTGATGAAAGTGGCAAAATACAGGCCAACAGTTGTGAAATGTCCTTATCTTACCTCAATGGGTTATTACGGTGCACATACAGATTGGAAGTCTTGTCTCCATTTGTGCAGTTCACTAAAATCAAGCAACATTATCGTACAAGTAGCACAACATATGAAAGCACACTGCAGAATCATGTGAAAGAAGGCTAGTACTGACCTCTCATGATGCGGAATTCAAACAACTCACAAGAAGAAGATCTGAACCAAATTCGCCTTAACGGATAGGAAGTAAGATCTCCTCTTGTGCAGTTCCACTAAGATCAAGCAATCAAGCAACGTTGTCGGTGTGACATTTTGGTTGAACTGCACAAAACACTCTTAAAACAAAAGTGTTTTGTGCAGTGCAACAAAAGGTCACAATGGCAACGAGGTGAATTAGATAACCCTGTTTACACAGAGGTGCAAAGGAAACAATTTTTGGTCAATAACGGTGGATGACACAGAAGCCAACAAAAAGAAGCATCTACCTTATCTAAATGGGAAAGAAAGCAAGACAGTAGCATTTCTCAAACGGTGGCATTGATTAATATTAACATAGAGATTATATTAACAATAAAATTCGTTAAACATGTAATTTGCTTTTAACTGTGGCATTGCATCATTTTTCCAGCGGCATTATTAGAGGGTGTTTGTTTACAGGGACATTTTGGTGTAGGGACTAAAAAAACTCCGTGTCAGTCCCATCTAAACCAAACAGGAGGGACTTTTAGGGACTAAAAGTGGGCATTTGGGACTAAAGAAAGAAGACCCCGAGGGAGTCTTTTTGGGACTTTTTCCAACAGTTGCCCCTGCCACGCATCACACCTTGTCTCTATTAGTTCATTACTAGGGGTAACATGGTCTTTTAGCATGTCATTTAATAACCTCTAGTCCATGTTTAGTCCCTGGAACCAAGCAGGTAGGGACTAGGGAGTTTTTAACCAAACAGGGCCTTAGATTAACAACAGCTAATGAGTTGCACGGGACAGTGGACGCACCAGCACCATGTGCATCTACCGATGTACTGTGGTCATGCACAGTCTGTTGCAACAAAGAACAAACAACCAAGGAGCATATTTGGGTTGGTCCCAGTTTTGTTATCTTTAGACATCTTTCCCTATGTGAGCGCAGCAAACCTAGTCCTGCTCAAACTCTACAGCCTTGTCCCTTCCTTTCCTTTTTGAACTAGTACTTTCGCCCCTTCCTTTCCTCTTTGAACCACGTCCTAGATTTATGCGATACAACTTTCCCCACTACTTTCCCCCATTCCTTTCCTCTTTGAACAACGTCCTAGATTCATGCTATACAACTTTCCCCCTTCATCTCCTCTTTGAACCACGTCCTAGATTCATGCTATATACAGCTTTTCCCACTACTTTCCCCCACTCCTTTCCTCTTTGAACCACGTCCTAGATTCATGGTATACATGCAGCTAGAGCAATGCATGTGGAGTAAGTAAATTATACCTTAAGGTTCTTGGGGCGTGGTTCGGTGCGCGATGGGACGGCGGCGAAGAAGAAGGGGTCGGAGGCCCTCCCGCGCCACCGCTGGGTGGAAAGTGAACAGCTGCGCCGGTAGTCCCTCGCCGACGGCGACAGCGTTAAGCCTCCTTCCCTTCCCGGCGGACGGATCCTGCCGGCTCTTTGAGCAGCAGTGAGGGGAGAGAGAGGCCAACGAAGTCTTGTTTAGATCTGGAGAGGGCGAGAGAGTGTGAAGAGAGCAACTACAAGTGCTGAGGCTCCAGCGGGAGAGGGCGAGAGAGTGTGAAGAGAGCAACTACAAGCGCTGAGGCTCCAGCGTGTATATATATACTGGAGAGAGAGTGTGAAGCGTGCAATCATAATCGTGTCATGTGGCTTTGGTGGTAAGACTATCCACAGTGGTGCGGAAATAATGCAGCCTTAGTCACCTTACCTCTCTCCACGTAGTACGTTGGGTCCCACCAGTCAGAGGGTGAAACAAACAAATTAATAAGAAAAAATAAAAGCGCCAGCGGTGTATATTACCTCACACATCTCGCTACTGCTCGGGAACACTGTCCAATTGATCCCTCTGTTCTCTCACGTACTATTTTAAGTGAATCCTTATTATACATGCACGCAAATTTTGGGCACTTGTATTCGACTTAAGTCAGTGTGCCACCGTATCTCGTATACTTACTACTCCCTCCGTCTAGGTGTAATATGTCACGTTAGAAGGTGCAACGGGACCAAGGTGCGTGCGTGTGCGTGTGTGTTTAACAGCATGTGTGTGTTAGAGAGAGCGACAGATCGACCTACTACTACAGAGAGATGTTGTGTAGTGTATTACGATTTTAGCCGCGAGAGTCGGTGCATCCTCTCGTTTACGGGCGTGTCCGGTAGGGACAAGTGGACAGCTGCCACGCCCGCTCCTGACCAGCCTGGCCAACGCAAAGGCCCTCCATCGCCCGCGCGCGCTTCCCGCCCGAAACGGTCAGTGCCGCTCCAAAGAATCGGTGCCGCATTCATGCCTGGGCAGAGCGGACGCGACCTCTCACTGGCGCAAGAGTGATGGTTGCTTCATCCGTCCAACTTACTGCTGGGTCTATGTGATTTGACGGGTCATTGGTCTTTATTACTGAGGTGGTAGGACTGCTGGATGTCCCACGCTTTCGGCGAAAGGAGGTACTACTACTAGATTACAATTTTCTCCATTCTTATAGCGGAGGCATGCAAGAGCAGTGAAAACACACGGGCTCAGTGATTACATGGCCCACCTCACACTATCAACGTGCGACACCTAACTCTTTACATAGTACTCCCTCCGTTCCTAAATATTACTAGATGAGTCCCCGCGCGTTGCCGCGGAACATCGGTATATCTCTCTGCGCAAAATTATCGATTTCATAGAACTAAAAAAACTCTATAACCGCATGACAAATGTGGTAGCCAAACTAAATAAACTCCCATCATCATTTAGATCATCCCACGTAAGGAAAAAAGATCAGCCAACTCCTACTGCATAATGGGATTATATTTTTCTTTTTGACATGTTAATGGGACTTAAAAGCACACATACATGCATGCTACCGGTGCATGCTTGCATGCAGACATGTTGATGTGATTTAAAACCCACTCACATGCATGTGCCATGGTATTTCCGCATGCTTGCATGTGGCTTAGTGCGGAGCCTCTCAACGTCTAAATCAGACGGCTATTATGGACTGATTTACTTCATCTAACGGCTACATCAATTTTGATGATTTGGCTCAAGGAGAGGATAGAGAATTCCTAGTAGTGGGGCCTAGCTATTACTAGTAGATAAGTCTTTGTAGAGATTCCTCTACATACGGAACAAAATGAATGAATCTACACTTAAAATGCATCTATATACATCCGCATGTGGTTCATGGTGAAATCTCTACAAAGACTTATATTTAGGAACAGAGGAAGTACTAGTATAGTACGTACTGTAATTTATCAGCGAGATAAATTTGTACAATGCTATGAAGCTTCCAGCTTCTGTTACATGTATCTTGCGTCCAAGGTTGCCCGTTGCAACATTTCATCAAATACAAAGGAGACTAACATGCATGCTATTGCATCTCAATGATTGACAGATCATAGCAAATATGTACTCCCTCCGTTCCAAAATAAGTGTCTCAACTTTGTGCAAACTTTAGTACAAAGTTGTACTACTACTAAAGTTGACACTTATTTTGGAATAGAGGCAGCTAAAGAAAAAAAACGATCCATGCAGTCCCTAGCCCTTGAACCGTGAACCCTGACCAGGCTTCAATTTGCTGGCAACGTTCGAGCTTGCTAATAAATGAAGTTTGCAACCTTTTGACAATCGGATCATTTTGTGCAGTTTCACCAAAATCGAGATGAGCATCCCTGTGGCAAAGAAATTGAAGAAGCGTGATTAGAATAAGATTACTGGGACTAGTTGATGAGACATAAACTCATCACAAATACAGTACGTAGAAGCCAGTAGAGGTATGTGCGGGGCAAAGAAGTAGAGAAATATCCACAGGGAGTGATGTGGGCAGCTGGAGCAGTGGTGCAAGCCGGCTGTAAAGGGAGTTGTACCTGAGGGACGTAGCTCAACCTTGAGGAGGGCGGCGGGAGGCGGCAACTGCCCACGTCGCGGCGGTGAGCAAGGGACGAAGGCAACCTCACCGGCTTTGTGAGAGAGAACGACGGGGACCCCTGATCGGGACGTGCCGATAGTGGGTTTTCGCCGTCGGCGACGGCCACCGCATCTACACTAAGCATCCACCCCTTCCCTAAGCGGACGTGATCCGCCGGGATGTTAGAGATGTGGCCACTCATTTTGTGCGAGAGAGTGTGAAGAGAGCAACCCCAGCAAGCAACCGTGTAGGCTGGCCCGTCCTGACTATGTATATAGTGGAGCGGTTTCCTTTTCTCTCCATATGAACCTATCATATTGCGTACGTGCCACTAAAGAAAAAAAACTTTATTTATAAATGACGCGGCACCTACTACTCGTTCTCCTATAACCATGCGCTTGGCATCTCCAAAATATTAACCTTGCGATTGGCTCTTCGCCTCTTCGGGAAGTCGAGCAATAATGGTAGTGCACTATATATCGTTCTGGCTATATGAGACGGAATGAATTGCTGCACGTCCACCACGTGGGCGAGGGTCGAGGGGCGAGGGAGAGTGCTACATACGGAGCAAAATGAGTGAATCTACACTCTAAAATACGTCTATATACATCAGTGTTTTGAGTATGTACTAGTAGTTCATATTGAAATCTACTAAAGGACATATATATTCCAAACAATATGATATAATCTCTATAGCCAAGGTAGTAGGGACGAGGAGTAAACAGAGGGAGTAGTAAATTTTTCTCCTCGTCCTGCGAGCCACCGTGCGCATGGGCGAGGGAGCGGGCGTAAGGCGGAGCAAGCTTCACCTCATCCTGCGAGCCACCGCGCCTGTGGGGGGGGAGACGGCGTACTAAGCAAGCTTCTCCACGTTCTGCGAGTTGACGGGACACATCAAAAGTACTCCAGTGTATAGAGCCTTGCCTCTAAGGTAGGCCCCACATGGTTTGCCTCTTTTTTTAACATAACACGCCAAGTCGCAATTTGTTTGTTCACCCGTGGTAGACGATCCTCCCTCCACCAAGTGGACAACCAGTACACGTGCCAAATTACCATGTGGGCTGCCTTTTTCGTACAGAAATGAGCTCCACCATGTACCCGCGCGGGTGTGGTTGGGAAAGAGACGGGAGTACGTGCGCCGTGCATGCACCTCTTCTCTTCATGCACGTCCCCCACCTACGTGGGTGTGTGTGAGAGATACAAACCGCGTTCGTGAGTGTTTTTTGTTTTGGGGTGGGGGGTTGATTTCGTGAATTATTTGTGGGAATATGTGTCGATGACATCTCAAACAAATTTTTGCATGCAATGTGTGTGAAAATGGAGGCCTATCCATATCATACATAGAGGGTCGGGCAATCCACGAGAAGAGAGGGAGTGGTCATAGCTATCGATGGAGTCGAAGAGAGGATCAAGTGGGTGGGTGCGAGATCGATGAAGAGAGCCATTGAAATTGTGTGTGTGTGCAAGTCAAAGATATAGGGCGACTGGCCTACCGGAACGTTAGAGGGCACATGTCAAGTTTGTGTGTGGCAGGGAGACATGACTAGAGCGCTCGATGTATCGGTGTGTGGGGGGGAGGGGGGTGGGGGGAGGGGTAGGCAGAGGCCTAACTATAGAGGTAGAACGACTCGTATATGTGTTGAGAAGGAGAGACCCAGCTATGTCTTGAGGGAGATCGGTCGACATCCATACATAACTGAAGGACGGGAAATATGATGGGACAGAGAGAGAGGAGAGAGAGAGGGAGGGAGAGGGGTAGAGTGCTGGATGGGTGATGGAGTTGCTTCTCGAAGATGGTGGGAGAGGCCTACTAGACAAACTGAGGGTGGAACTGCAATGTTATCAATAAGAGTGGGGATGTGTTTCTGTGTGTGCGTGTGCGTGATAGATCTGTCGGGACGCATCCATGGATGATGAAGGGGAACCATGTGTTTGGTAAGCAAACCTAACTAGATCGGTAGATCAATTGTTGTTTGTCGGAGGAAGGGAGAGACACAACTAATGAGGTAGATCGATTGACGTGTGGGTAAAAACGAGTTATAAGGACCTACCTAGCTATATGTATAGCGAGAGATCGGTCGGTGTATGTCCATTTGTTAAGAGGCAAATAAGGCCCAGCGAGACGGATAGACAGAGAGAATGGAGCTAGGAGGTGGTGCGAGAGGCCCAGCTACTAGCTAGATAGGGGGAGGAGTGTGCGGTTGTGAGATCGATGAAAAGAGGGGCGAGAGTTTACACGTGTGTCTGACCATATGAGAGACACGAGGCAAGGACACATAAAGGAGGAGATTGAAGGTGTGTGTGTATGTTGTAGGCAGGCATTGCTAGAGAGGTTTATCGATCGGTGTGTGTCGGAAAGGAGTTTGGAGACTCTGGGAGAACGACCTAAAGAAAAAAATGAATGTGCCCGGTGTATAGAATGCCGAGGGAGGGGGAGGGCGAGGAGGGCGCGTGCATGCACGAGAGAAAGTTAGTGGTAGCTACAAAGGTTAGAGGATCGTGTGGGTGTAAGAGACTAACAAAGATCATAATTTGATATGAAAGCGGATTCATATATTTGAATAGGAGATCATAGTGTTTTAAACATTGCATGCATGAATATAGCGGTGATACACGTGCTGTGCACATGTTATACCATAATGTGATAATGCATGGCGTTTGCAACTCACAGCTAAATGCCGAACAATCTAAACCATACTATACATCAAACAATCTCACATTTTATTTGAATTTGTGATAATGTGTGGCGTTTGCAGCTTACAACTAAATATCGAACAATCTAAACAATACTATATATCGAACATTCTAACATTTTATTTGAATTTGTGGTAATGTGTGGTGTTTGCAACTCACATCGAAATACTTGTAGGCGTAGGGGGCGGGGCACCATACATAATGTGATAAACACATTATACATATGAGACATGGTTTAGATTATGAAGATCTAGCTAGAGCTAGAAATGTAATGTGATTTGAAATCAAAATAAAGTGGATTCAAAAAATCTAGTTCGAGTTCATATAGTACACATAGTTCATATGTAACTCGATACTAATCATGTGGTGTGCTGTGAAGATAATACACAAACGATGGTTTAACTTGACAATAATGATGATTGTAGATCTTATTAAAACAGAGAAACGAATTCAAATGCTTTGACTTCACAACAATCATTACTGTAGATCTTATTCAAATAGAGAAACGAATTCAAATTTAGTTCATATTGAAGCGGTAGTATATACGTTTGGAATGCACTAAAACGTTCATTTGAGTAGTAGGTTGCATGCATTATACACGTAGCGAAATATTTTAATTAAACATAACATGAATTCAAAGTTTTGAATGACATTTGTAGTGCGCATTGATTTGGTACAGTACACGTTAGGCTTGTCCAGAAATTTCAACCCGCGCCTTGTTAGCCCGAAATATTTAAGATATATCTTTGTCTCGTTGTGCTCCGACAACTCCCTCCATCTCAACCCGCGCCTTGCTATTCCGAAATTACAACGCGCGCGAAAACTCCCACCTCCTGTGAAATCCCGACACGCGAAATGCCCGTGGTACCCCTGAACCGAAAGAACCGCCTCAAATTGGTGGGGGTACTCTCGTAACTTACCCCACATTTCGGACAAGCGCGTCTCTAAGCCATGGTTCCCCACTGGCATCCCATCCGCCCACCCATTCGTACACCGAGGCCGCGAAAACCCGCGACGAAACCCCACACCCTGCTCCGTCCGCCACCCAGCCGGAGCCTCTTCCCCGACGATGTCGTCCACAGCAACACCTCGACGTCCCTCATCCACCGTACCGGATGAGGATCCGTCATCGATCTCATCGTCCCGCTGGCTGAGCCACCCCGTCCTCCACCTCCAAGGAGCTGCCCCGACGTTCCCCTCGTCTTTCGCGCCACCTCCATTCCCACACCGCCGTCTTCACCTGCACCACCGGAAGAGCATCATCATCACCATTTCCTCGGATGAAGCTGCGGCCTAATCGGCGCCACCAAAGAGGTTCTACACTAATCGCCGCGTTTTCTTCTTGATTCGATCTCACGGTGCTGCCGGCGCTCGGTCCCGAGCCGACACGGCGCGGCTCCATCCATGGCGGCGTCGCCGGCCACTTCCTCCACGGCGTCGCTCCCTCGGCGGCGACGTCCACATCAGTAGGAGTTGTTGCTGCTTTAGCTCCCGCTCGCGCTGCTGCTCTGCTCTTGATCTCGGTCCCCTGCCTGGTCTCCTCTTGCTATTGCTCTTGCTCGCACTGCTGCTCTCGCTCTTGCTCTTGCTCTTGCTTGCGATGCTACTCCGATTTAGCTACACTTCAGTCGACTGAATCGACTTTTGGGTAAGTCGATTTTCAGGGTGTGGGGGGGGGGCTCGCTGGGGTGAAGGAAGAACCAGCCGCATCGGGGAGGGGGCTCGCCGGAGAGGTACCCCACTATCTATCTTAGGGTTCAGGATGGGGGCGGTGGTCACCGGCGGTGGCGGGGCAGTGGCGTGGGGATCGCCGGAGAAAAAGCTCGGCACGGGGGGGGGCTAGAGGGATGGCCGGGGCGGCGGCGGACCGGCGGTGGGGAGTGTTTTCGGGGCGGGCGGGGCGGCGCACCGCCGGCCGCGGGCGGCAGGGGGCTGCTGTTTGGCCGGTGGTGGCTGGCGGCTCAGGGGGGTGGAGGTTGAAGATGAACCACAGGCCCTTGATTTCGTATCCAACGGCTGCAAAATCGACTGGCCAGAGATGAAAAAGTCAGTCGACCGACGTGTAGCCTCACCTTGCTAGTGCGTTCAGTTTCGACAGCAAAATTCAGTTTCTACAGCAAAATTCAGTTTCGACAGTTAAGTTCAGTTTCGACAGTTAAGTTCAGTTTCGACAGTTAAGTTCAGAGATGAGCGGCTGATGTATTTTACATCTAGCACTTTGTGGGTATGTATTTTACGTCATGTATTGGAGATGCTATTAGAATTCCACTCAGGTTAACGTTGTTCGTTGTCTCTCTTGTCCTGCTTCAGCCTCGGCGTCGTACAACTCACTGGAGCTGCTCCAACGACGAAACCATCCATCACAGCAGAGCAGTATCTCGGGCTCCATCTCCAGACGCCAAAGATCTTCTTCCCCTCCTCCGACAGCAAAGTCAGCCGGAGCATCCTCACCGGCCAACCCAATCACGCTGAGATCGACATGGCTTCGCCAAAGAGGTTGTACACTTGTTGCATCTCTTTTTTACTCTACATGTTATATATATTGTCCACTCAGCACACGGATTTGTTCCTTTAGTGTCTCCTTGAAAGAAAAAACGTAGGAATTTTAATTTTCACTTGTCCTCCTTTTCAAATTCCTATTCATGAAGCACAAGACTAAGAGATAGTAGCATAATAGCATTATAACCGTACATTTTCTTGTGGTTTGACTTAATCTCACCATGCTTCTTTGCATCCTGTGATCTTCCAATTGTTGTGAATCAAACACCCAGATTGGCAGAAATCCTGTGTTTTTAAATTCTCTGTTTTGCACGTGCATTCCTATCCTATTCCTGTCTATTTCCTATCCCTGCATTGTTGGAATCCTCCAATTCAAACGAGCCCTTACAGAATTACTTCTCTTACAGATAGTTGTCAAAGAAAACCTTGTGTGGTTTGGCCCGCTCCTGCTGCGTCGTCGTCCACCCTAGCTCAGCTGCTCCAACGACAGAAGGGTCCAGCACAGGAGGGATCCGGCCTCCAGACTGTCTTTCACCGCCTCAGATCTTCTTCCCCGCCGTTGGCAGCCATGAAAACTGCATTACCATCATCAACCGAGCAGATGACCTCGAGGACTACACGGGTCCGCAAGAGAAGTCGCACTCTTTCGTGTCTGCTTACGTTATGCATCGCTTAATATTACATGCTACTTTATCGTCCTGTTCACCGATTAGACTTTGAGTCAGCTCCAAACTAATGGTCAAACTTGAGTTTTTAAATGGTTCTGGGGTACATATCGGGGCCGCTATCAATAGTATCTATCTACTATCTGGTTAATCTCTGGTGTCTACTATGAGTTTCTTGTTGGGTGGGAAACAAACAGTAAAGAAGCCATTATCTGTATTTTTTTAACTAAAGCCATTATCTGCCTGCTATTATTGGTGGTCTATCCACAGGTTGCTACCATCACTCTGGATTTCTGCATGCACTCCTTACATAATCTCACTATGTTTTATTCCTATGCATGACAGTTATTGTAAACAATGGAACTGAACATGTAGAGCAAAAGAGACGAGCCTTGCGTGGCAATAAAATTTCATGCAGACGTCGCTCCATGGTAGGCGCAAAGGCAGCCCCCCTCCACGCATTTCAGATTGTAATCGAGAGGAAGATATCTGTTCTGAGGGGGATTCAGAAGGAGAAGACAACTCCTATTTACCCCCTGAGGTCTTTGCTCTAACCTAGCATGCTGATGTTGGTTATATCATGCATATGGTGTCTTGCATTGCTTACTTTATACATGAAATATGTCATCTGCTTAGTTTAGACATCCTTTGTGCGAATGCCATCTGTTTAGTTTATTCATCGTTTATGTGAATTATGCAACGCCATCTTGTTTAGCCAGGCATCATATATGTGAATTTTGCAATGCCATCCTGCTTAGCCAGTCATCTTATATGTAAATTATATCAGGCCATCCTTTTTTTCGTTACATATTACATTTGTCAACAATGTTAGTACATTCAACTACTCTTCGTGTGCATCAGCCATTTGACACGGTGCTGGCAAATTCTGGAGTGAAAACAAGGTCTTTAGAGCAGACTATGCTATCTGACGAAGCGCATATCTCGCTGCTTACGGATAGCTCCTCAGAGGAGGATTCAGAGACAGATGACCAGTCCTATTCCCTCCCGAGGTGTATGCTCTAACTTGGCAGGGTTATGTTGCTCATATCGTGCGTATGGTGTCTCGCATTGCTATGTCATTTGATTAGTTTATACATGCTTTGTGTGAATGCCACATGTTCAGTTTCTAATTACCATATATGTGAATTATGCATTGCCATCTTGTTTTAAGACATTATATATGTGAATTATACAATGCTATCTTGTTGCAAAGGCATTATATATGTGAATTATGCAATGCCATGCTGTTTAGCCAATCATCATGTATGTGAATTATATCATGCTATCATTTTTTTGTATTACGTGTTCCATTTGTCGACAACGTTTGTATATTCAACTACTCTTCCTGTGCATCAGCCATTTGAAGCGGTGATGGAAGTATCTGGAGTGAAAACAAGGTATTCAGAGCAGACAATTCTACCTGCTGAAGCAGACATCTTGCTGGTTACAGAGAGCTCCTCAGAGGAGGATTCAGAGACTGATGACCAGTCCTATTTCCCCCTGAGGTCTATGCTCAAACATGGCAGGGTTATATTACCCATGTCATGCATGTTGTCTTGCATTGCTTAGTTTTTACATCATATATGGATTGCCATCTGCTTACTTGCTTACTACATAAATCATATATTTGAATTATATCATGCCATCATGTTTACAGAGTACATACACATCATCTATCTGAATTATGGCATGGCAACCCATTTAATAAAGACATCATATAGTTATATCATCTCATCCTGTTTAGTGTTTACAGTCATCATATTTTGAATTATGGCATTCTATCCGTGAATGTATGTGAATTATGGCATGCCAACCTATTTAATAAACACATTATATAGTTATGTCATGTCATCCTGTTTACATAGTCTCATATTTTGAACTATGTCTTTCCATCTTTTTTAGTTAGCCATCATAATGTGAAATTGTGTCATGCTATCCTCTTTAGTTAGCCATCATATATGTGAAATTGTGTCATGCTATCCTGTTTGGTTAGACAACATAAATATGAATTATTTCATGCCCTCTTTTATTCCCCACTATCCATTGCACCTGTCTATCATACAATGTCTATACTTTCAATTACTTTTCTTGTTTATCAGCCATTTGAATTGGAGAGCGTGATGGCAGTATCTAAGGGAGTAACAACACGGTCTTTAGAAAAGATAGTGCTACCAGTTGATGCAGATAGAACCACGACTGTACTTGCCCAAGGACCAGATCCACCACACATAACCTAGACTCTCGCAGATTGTACCCCTACCCAGTTGGACAGAGAACCAGCTACACCCCTTCTAACCCCAACCCCGGCAGATAGTAACCCAGTTCCAGTTGACGCAGCACCGTCTCCACCACAGAGCACCCAAACACGAGCAGTTAGTAAGGGAACTGCAATGCCCAAAGCACGTGGACCACCACTCGGAATCCCAACTCAACACTTAAAGGAGAAGAAGATTTGTTCTCAGGTCAGGTTCTGTAGCTATGGTTCATACTCCTTTGCTCTTGCATTACTGTATTTACTCATACCAACTATTTTCAAATTTGAAGGATGGAATTGAAACACCAATGGCGCAACAGGTATGTTTTAAACCTGTTTCTTTAACTGGTTTGCTGTTGTAACCTGCTCTATGTTGATTTCAGTTTCAATTGAATAAACAGTTATGTTCTCATGTCATGCACATTACAAGTGTTGTTATTGCTCTATAGTTACCCACACTTATATTCTGTCTATTCTGCTTTGTCTTGAACAAATATTATTTGAACTGTGTCTCTATCTTGATTTGGCAACAAAAACTAGAATGACATAGACCATAAAGTGACCATGGTACATAGATATATGTTTGTTTCATGCTGTTATCCTGTCCACTTTACTACTGAACTCATTTACCAAAATGAGTTTCATATACAACATGGTAAACATGTGATGTGTGTGCTTGTTTCTCTTTTAGAACGCGGACAAAATATTGGAGAATAGTACCGCGTTATCCAATGGTAAAGGAAGTAATGCAAATAAGGTTCAAGATAGTGGGACATCCCTGTTGGTCTCCAAGAAAGCTGGTAAAAACTATCTTGACGACAGTGAGGGAACCCAAAAGTCCTGTCTTGATGTAGTGTTCGAGTTATTGGCCACTACTGCTGGCACAAGCTCTTCGAACTCGCTGCCTGAATCAGTTCGTCTTCTTGAGTCTCAACTTCAAGTTGAAAGATATCGATCAGATGTGCTGCGACAGGAAGCTGAAGGACCGAGGAAGTCCCTGCAGAATTCAGATGCATATTTTCTGGTGCAACAGCAAGCGCTGGAGGATTTAAGCGCCAAACAAGAGAAAGTTAATAAGCTTGCTAAGCATCTTGCCAGCATTATGGGTACCAAGGATATTGTTTCTTGAGATCTTCTGAAGTGGTTTCAGTTCTGGATTTGTTTTGCTGTGGCGTTTATTTGCGCTGGTCGCCAACTTTGACAACCAGTGTATATGATATGCTGCTTTGTTCCCTATATTTGCACTGGTGGCGAAGTTTGATGCCCAGTGGATGTAATATGTGTAATAGCCGTGATAGCCTAGCGTTAGTTGCTTGCTTATTTATTTCCTTGTTGTCTTGTTTATTTGTTTGCTTGTAGTAATTGCAGTTCTTTTTCCCCGGTTAGCTAGTGGCTGCAATACCCTATTTTTTAAAACTAGGCCGCAATAACCATGGGCAAATATTTACTGTAGTGACACTGGGCCTCCTACTGGCCATAGAAACAGTGGGCCTTCTACGGGCCGTAGAAACAATGGGCCTTCTGCGGGCCGTAGAAACAATGGGCCTTCTGCGGGCCGTATCATCAATGGGCCGGCTCGTCTGATCGATTGGCCAAACATGGGCCAAACATACCGCATTATGGCCGTAAACGGGCTAGAGTTGGAATCGTCCGTTCATGGGTCGACCATAACGGGCCATCGTTAATAGACCGTATTTGATGACGCTATAAAAACGGCCCAACGTATTAACGCACCACAAACGGGCCGACTGTAATCACGGGCTGAATTTGGCCCACAAGCAGAAAATGACAGTAACGGGCCGTAAGTAAACGAATGCTGGAAATGAGCCCAAGAATAAATGGGCTCTGAGAAGGCCGAAAGATAACATGGGCTGGAAACGGCCCAACGGAATAACGGGCCATTAATGGGTATAAAGTGATACACTGTTCATTACGGGCCAGTTTCACCACGGGCCGTTAATGGGTGTAAAGTGATACACTGTTCATTACGAGCCAGTTTCACCACGGGCCGTTAATAGGCCAAGAGTTACATAGGGCCTCATATGGGCCGAAAGACGTCATGGGCCATACATGGGCCAGAAGTGAAAACGGGCTGGAATCATATTGGATGGCCCAGATGACGCTACTGGGCCTAATTCGGATAGGGCTTAATGGGCCTTGGGTTAGCGGGCTGTAAATGGGCTATATGCGAACAGGCCGTTAACAGGCTTTCCATGGGCCGGCCCGCCACCTTTTGACCAAGTCAAACGGGCCGGCCTTTTCACAGGAATGGGCCTCTGTTGGCCCGTGCCACGTGTCGACGTATCATAGGCGCCTTCTGTCCAATGAGTGGATGACATCTGTCCCAACGATGAGCCGACACGTGTTTCCTCCAGCCAATGATGATTTTACACGTGGAAAATCCCCATTGGTCGGGGCTGTTAACGGGTTATCGGATCCAAAACCCGACCCGATAGCTTAACGGCGTTCCGTTACGGTGGATGCCACGTGTCGGTCACCCTTGACGAAAGCACTTCTGTGATGCGCGATTTATCGTCATGGAAGTGGACACTTCCGTGATGATAATTTTGGTAATGTCAAGGAACACTTCTACGACAGCACAGGTATGACTATCTTGATTCTGTCATAAATTTGTCATGGATGTACATGCATGACAAAAACACGACCTACTGTGACAAACACGTATCATCACAGAAGTGTATTTTTTTTGTAGTGGAGCCCCGCACACCGTCCGCATGCCGGACTTGTTCCCTCCCATTGGCTAGATCCAACATGCGATATGGCCTCGTTTACACTTAGCCCGCGTGAGGGTTTATGCATGCCCCTCTCGGTGTTTGACCATACCCTTCATGGCTCATATGATGAGACCACGCCAGGCCCCGTGATGCACCGCCTAGGCACAAACCGGACGCGTTACCTCTCGGTAGCTAGATCCAAACCATGCACCCCCGCTGTTTAGACCCAAGTGGAGTAGCACCTAGACACATGACCCGCGACACTTGTGCCAGCCCCTGAACCATGCATCCCCGTCGTGTAGACTCATACGTGGCCATGTGTGCATGCATGTTGTGGTTCCAGCTAAGTGCGATGCATGGGACGGTCCTTGGTTACTAGGTCTAACATCACGTGGCAACAAGATTTGAGGCAAATGAAGGAACGGGCCCCGCACTCCCTTCACAGGACTGACGCATTCCCACTCTGTGGCTTGATCCAGCATGGGATATGGCCCCGGTTGCCCACAGCCTATGTGAGGGCCTACGCAAGCCGCTCTCGATGTTTTACCACACCCTCTAGGGGTCGTATGATTACACTTGCGCCAGGTCCCATGAATATTCGGCCCCTCGCGAATTTGCATGGATTATAACGACAGCTGATGAGCATCATAGCCTAGGGAATGGCGTCGAGGCCACCCCTCCCTTTGGTACCATATGGTGCATATATGGACCAAAGAGCTTAACATGGGGCTTTCATGCCAATCCTTGCTATGCTTTCATGTGGCCGCCATAGATCTTGAACTTTCGAGGTTACAACCCTAGAAATGGGTAAATGTCCCGAATATGGGAGGGAGGGGGGCGGGCGGGGGGGGGGGGGGACGAGAAAGGCCACGCAATAAAATATCCCCATAATTTATGTTTGTTTTATCTCGCAAGACAAACAAGTTTTTTAAATAAGGATTTTTAGCATGTTTTTATAAGGATTTTAAAATTTCACATTATGAGGTGCTTATTTTTTCCTAAAACAAAGGTGTTGTAAATGCACAAAGCTCCTCATTGAGCCTCTCACCATCACGTTCACGTTGCTCACCCTAAAATCAAGGAGAGGTAGATCGAATCTCCCCACGGGGGGCAACCTCCACCTAGTAGCTAAATATGGTTAGTTGAGAATTTCTCCCCAAGTCGCTTTTTGAGGCAAAATCACATTCTTCTTTTTTCCTCCAATATTGTGGCGAAATACATGGAAGAAAAATCGTGGGAGGCACGGTGGAACGAGCGCACCTGTTTTTCCCCTCCAAAAGTGCACTAGTTGCCATATTGCATGTGAACGTGTCACCTGTACAAACAATTGAAATGTCGTTTTTATTTTGTTAACAATTCCTAAATATTGAATTTCAGCATGCACCTACCCCATGGCGGTTAGGTCAAATTTGTCTTATCCCAGCTCCGCCAGCGACCGTGCAGATTCTTGTACCATGCACGTGCTACTCCGGGCCTCCGATGTCCGGTACCGGACAGGGGAATCTAGATGTGATGCAATACAATTCATGTTGACCCATATCATGCACCCTTAGCCAACCAGGCCGACAACATGCACCGCTAGCCACCTCGATCTAGACCATGCGGTAGTGTCCACGATGGGCAAAGATGCTCAGCTGGACATGTTTGCTGGCACTAGTGCATGATGCCCAATCTCGGTGTGCAAGACGGGTAGCCATGTGTCGCTTTGACAGGCTTGGCATACGAAGGGAGGGACTTGTTGGAGAACTAACCAACCGAGGTGGGGTCAAGGGTGGATGGATGGTGTGGGTCAACTTGGCTAAAGGGGAACGGTTCGAGGCCATTTGAACAATGTATGCCATGGCTATGGTCATGAGCTAGCTCACTTGCCTTACCACGGAATTTTACATAAGGGGACAGTGTAAACTTAAAATTTTTGAGTTTTATTTTTGGTATCCTGTTTGTTACATTTATGGCACCGTGTACAACAAATTTGGGGTTATTTTGGAGATGGTCAAAAAACCACTTCATTACAGACGGATCATTTGTTCTCACTTAAGCGAGTTTTTCTAACAAGGTGGTTTTTTCGACCACATCCAAATCACCTTAAATTTTGTACACGTGATCTCTTTCATTAAAATAGACAGAATATGAAAGTTTGCCATTTTTAGAATTTTATATAATTTATAGTGGCTCAGTGAAACTCAGGTACATACCTCTGACTTTACCTTAAGGGGACAGTGTAAACTTCATTATTGTTGAATTTTCTTTGATAATCATGTTTATTACATGTATGTGACAATGTAAAAAAAGGGTGATTTGGAGATGGTCCAATCATAACATTTGACCATATACAAAAGAAAAAGCCCACCTCTAACAGGAGATTTCAGACCCCACGGCCTTCATACGACTAGAAACCCAACAATATGGGCCAGGATGCAGGCCAGGATGCAGGTACCGGACTGGGATGCAGGCCCTCTGGTGGATTCTTAAGAAGGCTAGCACAAACTGGGATACAGATCGAACGAGGCGCAGGCCTCCTGCCTGGGATCCTCCTAACTACTCCTGGTCGTCGTCAGCGGACTGCACGTAGTAGTAGGCACCTCCAGTGTCGTAGGAGTCGTCGTCGACGGTGGCGTCTGGCTCCTGGGCTCCAGCATCTGGTTGCGACAACCAGGTAGAAAGGAAAGGGGGAAAAAGAGGGAGAAAGGCAACCGTGAGTACTCATCCAAAGTACTCGCAAGCAAGGAGCTACACTACATATGCATGGGTATATGTGTAAAGGAGCATATCAGTGGACTAAACTGCAGAATGCCAGAATAAGAGGGGGATAGCTAGTCCTGTCGAAGACTACGCTTCTGGCCATCTCCATCTTGCAGCATGTAGAAGAGAGTAGATTGAAGTCCTCCAAGTAGCATCGCATAGCATAATCCTACCCGGCGATCCCCTCCTCGATGCCCTGTTAGAGAGCGATCACCGGGTTGTATCTGGCACTTGGAAGGGTGTATTTTATTCAGTATCTAGTTCTAGTTGTCATAAGGTCAAGGTACAACTCCGGGTCATCCTTTTACCGAGGGACACGGCTATTCGAATAGATAAACTTCCCTGCAGGGGTGCACCACATAACCCAACACTCTTGATCCCATTTGGCCGGACACACTTTCCTGGGTCATGCCCGGCCTCGGAAGATCAACACGTCGCAGCCCCACCTAGGCTCAACAGAGAGGTCAGCACGCCGGTCTAAACCTATGCGCGCAGGGGTCTGGGCCCATCGCCCTATGCACACCTGCACGTTGCGTACGCGGCCGGAAGCAGACCTAGCCCCCTTAATACAAGCGCGAGCTTACGGTCCAATGCGGCGCGCGCCACTCAGTCGCTGACGTCAAAAAGAGCTTCGGCGGATACCACGACGCCGGGATACCCATAACTACTCCCGCGTAGATGGTTAGTGCATATAGACCAAATGGCCAGACTCAGATCAAATACCAAGAACTCGTTAAGTGTGTTATGTCGAAGTAACCGTGGACGCCGTCCAGGGCTAGGCCCACCTCTCACCTAGGCGGTCTCAACCTGCCCTGTCGCTCCGCCACACAGATCCACTTGCGGGTACTCCTACGAGCCGACCCGACTTTATTTACCACATGTGTCATGTATAGAGTATATAAGTATATACCCGTGATCACCGCCCAGGTGATCACGGCCCGATAGTATAGCATGGCAGACGGACAAGAGTGTAGGGCCACTGATGGAACACTAGCATCCTATACTAAGCAGTAGGATAGCAGGTAAGGGTAACAACTGTAGCAACAATGACAGGCTATGCATCAGGATAGGATTAACGGAAAGCAGTAACATGCTACACTACTCTAATGCAAGCAGTATAGAGAAGAATAGGCGATATCTAGTGATCAAGGGGGGGGGGGGGGGCTTGCCTGGTTGCTCTAGCAAGTAGGAGGGGTCGTCAACTCCGTAGTCGAACTGGGCAACAGCAGTGTCGGTCTCGTAGTCTACCGGAGAGAAGAGGGGGGAAGAAACAGTAAATACAATGCAAACATAAGCATGACGATGCGTGACATGACAATGAACAGTGCGAGGTGTGTCCTAACGCGACAGTAGGTAGTACCGGCGAAGGGGGGAACATCCGGGAAAGTATTCCCGCTGTTTCGCGTTTTCGGACAGACGGACCGGAGGGGGAAAGTTGCGAGTTCGATAGGTTAGGGGGTGTGGTGGACGAACGGACTGCGTATCCGGATTCGTCTCGTCGTTCTGAGCAACTTTCATGTACAAAGTATTTCCATCCGAGTTACGGATTAAAAGATATGATTTTCAAAAGAATTTATTAATTTTTGGAATTTAATTAATTATTTAATTTAATTCGAAATTTGGATTTATGACATCAGCATGATGTCATGCTGACGTCAGCAGTCGACCGTTGACCTGGTCAACCTGACAGGTGGGTCCCACCTGTCAGGTGGGTCCCACCTGTCAGGGGCTGTTAGCTAATTAACTACTGTTTAATTAAA
Source organism: Triticum aestivum (assembly GCF_018294505.1). Taxonomy (NCBI): domain Eukaryota; kingdom Viridiplantae; phylum Streptophyta; class Magnoliopsida; order Poales; family Poaceae; genus Triticum; species Triticum aestivum. The sequence continues at coordinate 406,569,722 of NC_057808.1, forward strand.
TTAACTAATTAATTAGATTAATTTAAACATGATTAATTAACTTAATTAATTTAGTTAATTAATTAATTGATTTTATTGTTATTATTTATTTATTTTTATTTTATTATTATTATTATTATTATTTGTCCTTTTCGTTCTGTGGGCTGGGCCCCATTGGTCAGCTGCCCAGAGGGCCTAACGGGCTCGCGGGCCAGCAGGTGCGGGCGCAGGACGCGGCCCGAGCGGGCGCACGCCTAGGTGTGGGCGGACCCGGCAAGGCGCCGGAGCAGGGGGCGGTGGCCACGGCGAGTCCATGGCCGGAGCGGGGCGCGCTGGTCGTGGTCGGCGGGAGGAGCGGAGCAGCAGCGGCGGGACAGGGGGCGGCCGGGGTGAGGCCACGACGGGCGTAGGCCTCGGCGGCCAGAGCGAAGGAGGGGGCCGCGGGGGGCGCGGGCCGGCGGCCAGGTGCGGGTGTGCGCGACAGGGCAGAACGGGGCGAGGCCGGGCGGAGCTGCGTGAGGAGGTGCGGTGGCGGGGCGGCCAAACGCACGAGCAGGGGCGGAGAGGAGCGCCGGCGGCGGTGGTGAGGGCGAACGGAGGGGGGGCCGTGGGGCGCGGTGGTGGAGGCGGTGAGCGCGGCCATGCGGCGGTGAGCACGGGTGGCGGCCGGAGCGCGAGCAGCTGGAGGGCGGAGCGGGCGACGCGGCACGCGACGAGCGGCGACGGCGCGCGCGTGGCAGGAGCAGAGGGGCGCGGTCATGCGCGGGCGCAGCCACGGCAGAGAGAGGAGAGAGGGGGGGAGCTCACAGAGGAGGAGTAGGGCACGGGCAACGGGCTCGGGGAAGCTCGGGGTGGCCGGCGATGGAGAGGCGAGGAGGCGACGCCGACGAGGTGGCGAAGGCGCTGGGGTCCGGCGATCTCCTCTCGATCCCGATCCAAATCGGGGGAGAGGGGGGATATTTCGGGGGAGTGGGGGGTGTCGGTGGTGGGGTACTGGGGGAGTGGATAAGGGGAGAGTGTGGGTGGGCCGGCCGGCTGGGCCTGGGGGTTGGCCCAGTTGGGCCACGGTCCAGAGGGGTTTTCTCCTTTCTTCTTTTTTCGTTTTTTTGTTTGCTTCTCTTTTGTATTTTCTTTCTTTTATTTATTTTCTTTTCTGTTTTCTCTTTGTTTCCTATTATTTTAGTTTTAGTAAAATATACACGTAGCATCTAAATTAGTATTTCAACTTAGTCCATAGCCAGAAATAGTCTAGTCCTCAAATAATTTAGTTTGACATTTATTAATTACAAAAGGTATTTACTTAATTGTTTTTACTGCTGTTTTATTCATCTTATAGTATTTAAGAATTTTATAAAGGTGTGGTTTCCCCACCATAATTACCTATGCAATATTTGGTTCACTCCGAACATTTTAGTTTTAATATTTGAAAACTTTTATTGTTTGCTTTTATTTAAATTTTGAATTTGTTTCAGTTCTGAACTATCGAGAGTTTATCAACAGTAACCGCGGTGACATGGCATCATTAGCGGGGGATCACTGTAGCTTAATTATCCGGGCGTCACAATTCTCCTCCACTACAAGAAATCTCGTCCCGAGATTTAAGAGGGGAGTGAGGGGGGATGGTTTGGTAACGAATCTAGCGGGTCTTCTCATCCTGGCTTGCACTTCTCGAAGAGGCTGGTCCAATACATTGATGTCTTCATTTCTCTGCTTCGGTCATCATGATGAAGTCGACGTCCTTTCTTCAGGAACTCCATCGTACTTATGAAAGAATAAAGGGTGGGCATTCTGGGAGAACGGGCCTCGACAAGGTTGTCTATCGGCTCGACAACATCGAGGAAGGTGGCGAAAAGTAACCCTTGAATCGAAACTTAAGAAAATATCGAGAGCAAAGTAAGGAGGTAACCTGGGAAGTTTCGAGCGGGCAGGCAATCGTTCGATGCCTGTTATAGGGCGTGAAAGGGTCAAAGCAACGGGAATAAGTATTGTGTCCGATATCAGACCTGAAGGTGGCTCGTGAATTACATACGAGGCCATGTGCGAGGAACAACCTTGGAAACAGGGGGGTGTACATAAGAGTCAGGTTTCGATCCTGTGGAACTGTGGGTTATGGGCCCACCATGTGGGTTAAAAGTAGGAAGGGCGGCGACGTCTTGCTTGATCACGATAGCAAGGCATGTCAGAGGATAGTTTGTCGGTTATGTCGGCAACAACATCGGTACCAAAGGCGAGGGACAAAGAGAACCATTTTCCTGCTCGTTGATCGAGGCGGACCAATAGGCAAAGTTCTCATCCATCGGCGGTTACCGGAATGTCATCAACAAAAGAAACAGGGTCTTACTGACAGAGTTGTACACCGAGGTGTTTACATAAGCGGGAGAATATTACTGCTTAGACCATATAGATCACCAGAAAGGTTAACCCAAACAATGGAAAGGAAAATATGATTACCAGATTAAACAGAAGAATGGAAAGGAAAATGTGTTTAAACACATATTTCAAGGGTATATCCTTCCCAAGGACAAGCAGAGCATGATATCCATGACATGATATAATGTAGAAAACTCTTTAGGTACGGGAGAGAATTTTCATGACATTACCCATACAGCGGTGTTTGGATAATTGCGCAGGAAACATTTAGCATTGGGCTTCAAATGTTCCTGTTGAAAATTGGAGTACCATAGACATGTTTCGAGATAGCCTTGACATGGTCAACAGGTGAAGATCAGACTTTGGAAACAAAAAGGATCCATCAGGAAAAACTTATAGAATAAGTCTTACAATTTCCTCATGGAAGAATGGATAACCTTGCTGAAAGGAAGAACTATAACAATAGGTCCTCCAGCCAGTTGTGCTAGGCATGACATCACCCTACCGGGTCATATAAAGACCAATGTATAACTCTTGGAAATATGTTCCAACCATCATATCTGACTGAGGTTCAGATCTGATTGGTGTCAGGATACCTCAGACTCAGGATGTCTGAGAAGAAAGGTGCAACACAAATTGATGGGATGACATTGTAAGATTCTCGGGAAATGAACTATGAAAGCAAGTTCCGAAACAAGAGTTCATCATTAAACCAAGGAGAGGATGAGGGGGTGGCTGATGGACTCGGCAACAATTCCTCGAGATTTCCAAAAGGAGGGATTTCCACACTTATGTGAACAAGGAGATAACATTTGTCAGATCAAATGATATAGTGAGGTATGCTCGAGGAAAACATACTCAATTAAACATTGGTTGAAAGGTGCACCCGAATATGGGCTTAGGTAGCATGATCAAGGTTAGAATGGTGATTCGATAACCAATACACAAGGAATGAACTATCGTTCATTAACTTACAAGTAATAGGGTTGCTGGAAGTTTTGAATTTTACACATCACAGTTCATTTGTGGGTACTTTGGTTAAAATCAACATGGGGACCAAGAACTGAATGTAGACGGCAAGATGTATTACTATATCAAGAATTCTAAAGAGGTGGTGAAATTCTCACGACATTCTTGATATAAAATTTGGTAATACTCCAAAGTAAAGGGGAACAAATGCTGGATAGCAAGGATCTCAAGGTATAACACATAACACGAACAAGTTTGTGTTGGAGGGAAGCCAGTAAAGTGGCCGATGATAACACAAATCATCAAGGGAAAGGATGGTCTTCCTCATCATGAATTCAATCGATATTCAGGAAGGACTCAGAATGCTCATGATGATCACGACACATTTGTCGAGAGATTCCATGAAGATGCAATCACTCGGCGATGACATCAAGTCAAAGGAATGATGAAGCGAAAGGTTATTGGAACCCTGGGTACGACACAAACTCGGAATCAAGCTTGTTGTTCAAGGCGAAATGATATGACGAGGAAAGTCGGCGTAAGCTTAGCTCATCGTCGAAAATCGTGCTTCGGAAAGAAGGACCAGATAGCACAGTTAAAAAGTTGCATGATAATGATATAGCCGATCGGGCTAGGAATGACTTGAAGGGTTATTAAATCATAAGCAACGAAAATTACTTAGAGTTATTGAATCGGAGTGCGGAACCGATTCACTTAACGGTGTTCTCGAGTGACTAATAATTTAGAACCCGAGGGAAATTGGAATTGGTGAGAATAATAGTTGACGAAGAACTCATAAGAAGTTATGTAGTTCCGTGGTATTCTTGAGATACTAGAGTGTAATGCTCGACGGTAGATCAAAGTAGAGGTTGGACTGGGGTATTGCGCTGCAAAAGACAAGTGCTCAACTTGTACGAGAAATGGTATTTAAAGGAGAACATGGTCGGAACCACGATTGCAAAAGGCCAGATCCCAGATATAAGATGAACTTATACCAAGGGAATAATTCATTTAAGAGAAGCTTTTAATGATAAGATCTACATCGTGTCCATGGGCATGAACGCAAAGTTCAAGGTCGACTCCCACTTCTTCAATGCATAACCTTTCATTCACTTCTCGCGTTTGATGAAGTGGCAGTGTTGAAAATTTTTATCTGGCAAAATACCAGAAGAGTATGACTCATGAAAACTTTCGAGTTCACACATATTATGAAAGGCATAGGTTCAACCCATCAAGGCATCTTAGGAACATATACCACAAACTTTGGAGTAAATATTACAAGCTCGAAAGAAGAGCATTGTTCAAAAACAGATGATACAATTTACCAAAGGCATTATATACCCATGGAAAGGCTCACAAGGTTATTCAATATGAAGGACACTGTCGGATAAAAGCCAACGAAGGAACCGTTGGTCCACAAGGGATCTGATGTGAGCATCGGTACTCAACCAGAGGAAGAAGAATGCAAGGAGATATGATTATAGAAACAACTGACTAACTCAAAGTTCAAATGCAAAAGAATTATGATTTCCAAATCAGGGGGTCAGAAGCAATGCTCTGATCAAGGATGGATAAGTTGAGTAGGCTTAGGGGTACAATCGATGGCAATTTGATAGGTCGAGATCCAGCTCACGTTTAAAATGACGTCTGAGCCGGAAGAATAAATTCTAGGATAGATTGAGGATTGCGAGCATTCGCAACAAATTGAATCAACGGACTCAAAATGATAATGACAAGAGATGCCAATAAGATTACGAGACTTATGGGATTAACCATAATGCAAGCAAACAAGAATTTCAAGAGCAATAGGCTCCTGATGATTTTCGGAAGATCGAATAGTATTTTGAAGACTATTGTGGAATACTTGAATCAACTGGGGATGACCGGATACTCGGTAAGTGCGAGAATTATCTGTAGGGGTATTCAAGTGACAAAGAACAGCAAGGCAGTAAGCTCAAAGGATTCTCAGAACAACAGAGAGAATTTCGGGGTATCTTGTAATAACAAGATCAACTGGGAAACATTGTATGAATGGCGAGTATACGTGGTTATCCATAGGAGTTTATCGATGAAAGGGAATTGCAAAAGCGATGAACACAAGTTCTCGAGTTATCAGCGGAGAGTATCTTCAGGGTCTTCACGTGCAGCAGACGATCATCAGTAATAAGGGGCTCTCCGGGTGAAAGTGATAACGAGATCCTAATGTTAGATTTAGTAAAATTCACTTAACCTGAATAGAAGAGAGATCAGAGTCCCAGAGTATAGACAAGGAGTAAAAGATCCTAATACCACCCAATGGCGACGTGGGCCCGTAAGCCACACAGCCATGTTAGTAAAAGTTTTTCAACGACTAGACTCGACTTCGGCCAAGGAGTTGGAAAGGGGGATTCCTACAGGCAGTCGGCTCTGATACCAACTTGTGACGCCCCCGATTTGACCGTACACTAATCATGCACGCAAATGTGTACGATCAAGATCAGGGACTCATGGGAAGATATCACAGCACAACTCTAAAACATAAATAAGTCATACAAGCATCATAATACAAGCCAGAGGGCTCGAATACAAGTGCTCGATCACAGACGAGTCAGCGGAAGCCACAATATCTGAGTACAGACATAAGTTAAACAAGTTTGCCTTAAGAAGGCTAGCACAAACTGGGATACAGATCGAACGAGGCGCAGGCCTCCTGCCTGGGATCCTCCTAACTACTCCTGGTCGTCGTCAGCGGACTGCACGTAGTAGTAGGCACCTCCAGTGTCGTAGGAGTCGTCGTCGACGGTGGCGTCTGGCTCCTGGGCTCCAGCATCTGGTTGCGACAACCAGGTAGAAAGGAAAGGGGGAAAAAGAGGGAGAAAGGCAACCGTGAGTACTCATCCAAAGTACTCGCAAGCAAGGAGCTACACTACATATGCATGGGTATATGTGTAAAGGAGCATATCAGTGGACTAAACTGCAGAATGCCAGAATAAGAGGGGGATAGCTAGTCCTGTCGAAGACTACGCTTCTGGCCATCTCCATCTTGCAGCATGTAGAAGAGAGTAGATTGAAGTCCTCCAAGTAGCATCGCATAGCATAATCCTACCCGGCGATCCCCTCCTCGTTGCCCTGTTAGAGAGCGATCACCGGGTTGTATCTGGCACTTGGAAGGGTGTATTTTATTCAGTATCTGGTTCTAGTTGTCATAAGGTCAAGGTAGAACTCCGGGACATCCTTTTACCGAGGGACACGGCTATTCGAATAGATAAACTTCCCTGCAGGGGTGCACCACATAACCCAACACGCTCGATCCCATTTGGCCGGACACACTTTCCTAGGTCATGCCCGGCCTCGGAAGATCAACACGTCGCAGCCCCACCTAGGCTCAACAGAGAGGTCAGCACGCCGGTCTAAACCTATGCGCACAGGGGTCTGGGCCCATCGCCCTATGCACACCTACACGTTGCGTACGCAGCCGGAAGCAGACCTAGCCCCCTTAATACAAGCGCGAGCTTACGGTCCAATGCGGCGCGCGCCACTCAGTCGCTGACGTCAAAAAGAGCTTCGGCTGATACCACGACGCCGGGATACCCATAACTACTCCCGCGTAGATGGTTAGTGCGTATAGACCAAATGGCCAGACTCAGATCAAATACCAAGAACTCGTTAAGTGTGTTATGTCGAAGTAACCACGGACGCCGTCCAGGGCTAGGCCCACCTCTCACCTAGGCGGTCTCAACCTGCCCTGTCGCTCCGCCACACAGATCCACTTGCGGGTACTCCTACGAGCCGACCCGACTTTATTTACCACATGTGTCATGTATAGAGTATATAAGTATATACCCGTGATCACCGCCCAGGTGATCACGGCCCGATAGTATAGCATGGCAGACGGACAAGAGTGTAGGGCCACTGATGGAACACTAGCATCCTATACTAAGCAGTAGGATAGCAGGTAAGGGTAACAACTGTAGCAACAATGACAGGCTATGCATCAGGATAGGATTAACGGAAAGCAGTAACATGCTACACTACTCTAATGCAAGCAGTATAGAGAAGAATAGGCGATATCTAGTGATCAAGGGGGGGCTTGCCTGGTTGCTCTGGCAAGTAGGAGGGGTCGTCAACTCCGTAGTCGAACTGGGCAACAGCAGTGTCGGTCTCGTAGTCTACCGGAGAGAAGAGGGGGGAAGAAACAGTAAATACAATGCAAACATAAGCATGACGATGCGTGACATGACAATGAACAGTGCGAGGTGTGTCCTAACGCGACAGTAGGTGGTACCGGCGAAGGGGGGAACATCCGGGAAAGTATTCCCGCTGTTTCGCGTTTTCGGACAGACGGACCGGAGGGGGAAAGTTGCGAGTTCGATAGGTTAGGGAGGTGTGGTGGACGAACGGACTGCGTATCCGGATTCGTCTCGTCGTTCTGAGCAACTTTCATGTACAAAGTATTTCCATCCGAGTTACGGATTAAAAGATATGATTTTCAAAAGAATTTATTAATTTTTGGAATTTAATTAATTATTTAATTTAATTCAAAATTTGGATTTATGACATCAGCATGATGTCATGCTCACGTCAGCAGTCGACCGTTGACCTGGTCAACCTGACAGGTGGGTCCCACCTGTCAGGTGGGTCCCACCTGTCAGGTGGGTCCCACCTGTCAGGGGCTGTTAGCTAATTAACTACTGTTTAATTAAATTAACTAATTAATTAGATTAATTTAAACATGATTAATTAACTTAATTATTTTAGTTAATTAATTAATTAATTTTATTTTTATTATTTATTTATTTTTATTTTATTATTATTATTATTATTTGTCCTTTTCGTTCTGTGGGCTGGGCCCCATTGGTCAGCTGCCCAGAGGGCCTAACGGGCTTGCGGGCCAGCAGGTGCGGGCGCAGGACGCGGCCCGAGCGGGCGCACGCCTAGGTGTGGGCGGACCCGGCAAGGCGCCGGAGCAGGGGGCGGTGGCCACGGCGAGTCCATGGCCGGAGCGGGG
>NC_057808.1:406578606-406678319 GCF_018294505.1 Triticum aestivum
GGGCTCGGGGAAGCTCGGGTTGGCCGGCGATGGAGAGGCGAGGAGGCGACGCCGACGAGGTGGCGAAGGCGCTGGGGTCCGGCGATCTCCTCTCGATCCCGATCCAAATCGGGGGAGAGGGGGGATATTTCGGGGGAGTGGGGGGTGTCGGTGGTGGGGTACTGGGGGAGTGGATAAGGGGAGAGTGGGGGTGGGCCGGCCGGCTGGGCCTGGGGGTTGGCCCAGTTGGGCCACGGTCCAGAGGGGTTTTCTCCTTTCTTCTTTTTTCGTTTTTTTTGTTTGCTTCTCTTTTGTATTTTCTTTCTTTTATTTATTTTCTTTTCTGTTTTCTCTTTGTTTCCTATTATTTTAGTTTTAGTAAAATATACACGTAGCATCTAAATTAGTATTTCAACTTAGTCCATAGCCACAAATAGTCTAGTCCTCAAATAATTTAGTTTGACATTTTATTAATTAGAAAAGGTATTTACTTAATTGTTTTTACTGCTGTTTTATTCATCTTATAGTATTTAAGAATTTTATAAAGGTGTGGTTTCTCCACCATAATTACCTATGCAATATTTGGTTCACTCCGAACATTTTAGTTTTAATATTTGAAAACTTTTATTGTTTGCTTTTATTTAAATTTTGAATTTGTTTCAGTTCTGAACTATTGAGAGTTTATCAACAGTAACCGCGGTGACATGGCATCATTAGCGGGGGATCACTGTAGCTTAATTATCCGGGCGTCACATGCACGGCGGCGAGCATCATGAAATTGGTGATGGAGGAAGGTTGATGATGACGATGGCGACGGATTCCCCTCTCCAGAGCCCCGAACGGACTCCAGATCAGCCCTCCCGAGAGAGATTAGGGTTTGGCGGCGGGTCCGTATCGTAAAACGCGATGAATCATTCTCTCTGATTTTTTTCTCCCCGAACACGAATATATAGAGTTGGAGTTGAGGTCGGTGGAGCACCAGGGGGCCCACGAGGCAGGGGGCACGCCCAGGGGGTAGGCGCGCCCCCACCCTCGTGGACAGGGTGTGCCCCCTCGCCTTGATTCTTTTGCCAGTATTTTTCATTAATTCCAAAAATAATCTCCGTTGATTTTCAGGTCATTCCGAGAACTTTTATTTCTGCACAAAAACAACATCATGGCAATTCTGCTGAAAACAGCGCGAGTCTGGGTTAGTTCCATTCAAATCATGCAAGTTAGACTCCAAAACAAGGGCAAAAGTGTTTGGAAAAGTAGATACGACGGAGACGTATCTACTCCCCCAAGCTTAAACCTTTGCTTGTCCTCAAGCAATTCAGTTGATAAACTGAAAGTGATAAAGAAAAACTTTTACAAACTCTGTTTGCTCTTGTTGTTGTAAATATGTAAAGCCAGCATTCAAGTTTTCAGCAAAGATTATGAACTAACCATATTCACAATAACATTTAGGTCTCATGTTTACTCATATCAATGGCATAATCAACTAGCGAGCAATAATAGTAAATCTCGGATGACAACACTTTCTCAAAACAATCATAATATGATATAACAAGATGGTATCTCGCTAGCCCTTTCTGAGACCGCAAAACATAAATGCAGAGCACCTTTGAAGATCAAGGACTGACTAAACATTGTAATTCATGGTAAAAGAGATCCATTCATAGTCATACCCAATATAAATTAATAGTAATGCATGCAAATGACAGCGGTGCTCTCCAGCTGATGCTTTTTAATAAGAGGGTGATGACTCAACATAAAAGTAAATAGACAGGCCCTTCGCAGAGGGAAGCAGGGATTTGTAGAGGTGCTAGAGCTCGATTTTCAAATAGAGATAAATAATATTTTGAGCGGCATACTTTCATTGTCAACATAACAACCGAGAGATCTCGATGTCTTCCATGCTGCACACATTATAGGCGGTTCCCAAACAGAATGGTAAAGTTTATACTCCCCCTCGACCAACAAGCATCAATCCATGGCTGGCTCGAAACAATGAGTGCCTCCAACTAACAAGAGTCCCGGGGGAGTTTTGTTTGCAATTATTTCGATTTGATTTGCTTAGAGCATGGGACTGGGCATCCCGGTGACCAGCCATTTTCTCGTGAGGGAGGAGCGGAGTCCACTCCTCTTGAGAATAACCCGCCTAGCATGGAAGATACAGACATCCCTAGTTGATACATGAGCTATTCGTGCATGCAAAACATAATTTCATTTGAAGGTTTAGAGTTTGGCACATACAAATTTACTTGGAACGGCGGGTAGATACCGCATATAGGAAGGTATGGTGAACTCATATGGAATAACTTTGGGGTTTATGGAAGTGGATGCACAAGAAGTATTCTCGCTTAGTACAAGTGAAGGCTAGAAAAAGACTGGGAAGCGACCAACTAGAGAGCGAAAACAGTCATGAACATGCATTAAAATTAATAAACATTGAGTGCAAGCATGAGTAGGATATAATCCACCATGAACATAAATGTCGTGGAGGCTATGTTGATTCTGTTTCAACTACATGCGTGAACATGTGCCAAGTCAAGTCACTCGAATGATTCAAAGGAGGATACCACCCTATCATACCACATCACAACCATTTTAATAACATGTTGGCACGCAAGGTAAACCATTATAAAGTCCTAGCCAATTAAGCATGGCATAAGCAACTATAATCTCTAATTGTCATTGCAAACATGTTTATTCAAAATAGGCTGAATCAGGAACGATGAACTAATCATATTTACAAAAACAAGAGAGGTCGAGTTCATACCAGCTTCTCTCATCTCAATCATTTCATCATGTATCGTCATTATTGCCTTTCACTTGCACGACCGAACGATGTGGATAATAATAATAGTGCACGTGCATTGGACTAAGCTGGAATCTGCAGGCGTTCGACACATAGGAGAAGACAAGATAATATGGGCTCTTTGTTAAATCAACAATAATGCATATAAGAGCCACTTCAACATTTTCATTATGGTCTTCTCCTTTCGACCCCCAAAGAGAAGAAATAAAATAAAACTATTACACGGGAAAGCTCCCAACAAATAAAAGAAGAACATGAAATCTTTTTGGATTTTCTTTTAATTACTACTACAAGCAAGAAAAGTAAACTAGCTAAAAGCTACAACTATTTTTTTTGTTTTTCTTAAGGTTTATCAAACACACAAGAAGAAAGGGAGAAAAAAAGAAAATAAACTAGCATGGATATTACAATGAAAAAGTATGAGCACCGACAACTAGCATGAGTGTGTGAATATGAATGTAATGTCGGTGAGAAATACGTACTCCCCCAAGCTTAGGCTTTTGGCCTAAGTTGGTCTAGGCCCATGGATCAAAGTTGTAGTTGGGGTCGTACTGAGAAGGAGCCTCGGGGTACCACTGATTGGCGGTCTCCTCTGGATCCCACTGGTAAACAGACTGACGCGGAGGATCAGGTTGTGGCTCCGGCTCTAGCTCTATAGCTGGTGTGGGGTTCTGGTAGGCATGAAATGCCTCTGGCAGAACAAGATACTTGCCCGAAGATAAGTCAAACAAAGAAGGAGCAGGCAAAGTAATAGTCTCAAGGCGATTTTTATCAAATATCAGTCTGTACTCAAGCATCTTTTGCTTATTCTTAACGATAAAATCATGTGCTACCATACTCTTATAGTGTAGAAAAACAGGAGGCAACAACTTTTCTTCTTTCTCATAATGCCTAATAGGTATGTTAAAGTGTGCAGCAAGGCACGAGGCGAAGATACCTCCCAAGATGGGACCCTTCGTGCGGTTAAGACTTAACTGTTTGGCAACGATAGTGCCTAGGCTAAAAGAGTTATCACGAAACAAGGCATGGCCCAAAATAACAATATCAGGGGCACTAAGGTTTCCACTGTTTCCGCGACCAATTAAACATCTACTAGCAAATATCGCAAAGTAACGCAGAACCGAAAAATGTATGCTAGTAATTCTTGCATCGGAAACTTTCCTTGTTTCCCTTACAGCAATCATATCAATAAACCCTTCCACATCATTACGATGTGGTTCCTCTATGCTGCCAGTAAGGGGTATCTTACAAACCCGACAGAAATCAGAAAGGGACATGTCCTTATGCTCATCATATAAATAAAATTCCACTGAAGGTGGTGATCTCCTAGCATGGAAATGAAAATTTTGCATGAAAATATTAGTGAGTAAGAGATACTGTTCGCGCTGGTCGCGGAGGAAGTCGGTGAGGCCCGCATTCTCAACCAAAGAATAGAAATCATCATGAATCCCGGCTGCTGTTAAGAACTCATCACCAGGCCATTCACACGGCCGAACCTCCGCGGTGCGACGGAGATTATATTTACGCCTCTTATCCTCTTCACTTTGCTTATCCCTCGAGCTTCGGCTCGAAGAGCCCCTCAAAAATCTCTTCATCTATTCCTGAAAATTTCTGAAATTTTTAGTAACTCAAAATAAAAGTGAACCAAACTCAACAAAATTAATAGCAACTACTCCCACAAGTGCCTAGAGACTATATCATGCATTAGAACTACTTGGGACCAAATAAATTTGACATGCAAGCTCAAGAACAGGGTCACCTAGGAAGCACAAATTTGCAATGAATAAAGCATTAGAACAAGAACTAATTGGACCATTGGAGGAGTCACATACCGAAGAACAATACCCCAAAGCAGTTTTGTGAATGGAGCTTTGAGCAAGGAGATCGAAAATGGCAGCAAGATGAGCTAGAACTCGTGCTTGAGCTGGTTGGTGATTTTTTTGGGAGGAAGAAGGAGTGTGTGGTGGCTGGAATAAGTGGAGGGGAGCCACCATGGGCCCACGAGGCAGGGGGGCGCGCCCGGGGGGGTGGGCGCGCCCTGGACCCTCGTGGCCAGGTGCTTGCTCCCCCTGATGTGTTCTCAGTGCCAAATATTCTAGAAAAATCATATTTCATTTTCAGGGTATTTGGAGAACTTTTATTTTCGGGGTATTATTTATTGCAAGGATAAATCAAAGAACAGACAGAAAATACTTTTTTTGCTTTATTTAATATAAATAACAGAAAGCAAAAGAAGAATACAGAAGGTTGTGCCTTCTAACTTCATCCATCTCATGCTCATCAAAAGGAATCCACTAACAAGGTTGATCAGGTCTTGTTAACAAACTCATTTCGAATAACATGGAACCGGAGAAATTTCGAATAACACTATGTTACCTCAACGGGGATATGAACATCCCCAACAATAAGAATATCATATTTCTTCTTGACAGTAGGTAGAGGAAATTCAAAACCTCCAATAATAATCGATGGAATTTTTCCAATAGAATTGATACTGTGGACTTGAGGTTGTTTCCTCGGAAAGTGTACCGTATGCTCATTACCATTAACATGAAAAGTGACATTGCCTTTGTTGCAATCAATAACAGCCCCTGCAGTATTCAAAAAGGGTCTTCCAGGAATAATAGACATACTATCGTCCTCGGGAATATCAAGAATAACAAAGTCCGTTAAAATAGTAACGTTTGCAACTACAACAGGCACATCCTCAGAAATACCGACAGGTATAGCAGTTGATTTATCGAACATTTGCAAAGATATTTCAGTAGGTGTCAACTTATTCAAATCAAGTCTACGATATAAAGAGAGAGGCATAACACTAACACCGGCTCAAAGATCACATAAAGCAGTTCTAACATAGCTTCTTTTAATGGAGCATGGTATAGTTGGTACTCCTGGATCTCCAAGTTTCTTTGGTATTCCACCCTTACAAGTATAATTAGCAAGCATGGTGGAAATTTCTGCTTCCGGTATCTTTCTTTTATTTGTGACAATATCTTTCATGTACTTAGCATAAGGATTCATTTTAAGCATATCAGTAAAACGCATACGCAAGAAGGTAGGTCTAATCATTTCAGCAAAGTGCTCAAAATCCTCATCATCCTTTTTCTTGGATGGTTTAGGAGGAAAAGGCATTGGTTTCTGAACCCATGGTTCTCTTTCTTTACCGTGCTTCCTAGCAACAAAGTCTCTCTTATCATAACATTGATTCTTTGATTGTGGGTTATCAAGATCAACAGTAGGTTCAATCTCTACATCATTGTCATTGCTAGGTTGAGCATCAACATGAACATCATCATTAACATTACCACTAGGTTCATGTTCATCACTAGATTGTGTTTCAGCATCAGAAATAGAAATATCATTGGGATTCTCAGGTGTGTCTACAATAGGTTCACTGGAAGTATGCAAAGTCCTATCATTTTTGTTTTTCTTCCTCCTAGAAGGACTAGGTGCATCAACATTAGTTCTCTGAGAATCCTGCTCAATTCTCTTAGGATGACCAGAGTCACTTTACCTCCTCTAGTTGCAACTCTAACAGCAAAGTCATTTTTCTTATTATGTAATTCATTGAGCAAATCATTTTGAGCTTTAAGCACTTGTTCTACTTGAGTGGTAACCATAGAAGCATGTTTACTAATGAGTTTAAGTGCACCTTTAACTCTAGACATGTAATCACTCAAGTGTTCAAGCATATCAGCATTGTGTTTCAATTGTCTACCAACATAAGCATTGAAGTGTTCTTGTTTGACAATAAAATTATCAAACTCATCTAAGCATTGGCTAGCAGACTTATAACGAGGGATATCACCTTCATCGAATCTATAGAGAGAATTTACCTTTACTACATGTGTCTGGTTATCAAGACAATGTATTTCTTCAACAGGCGGAAAATTAAGACCATGTATTTCTTCAATAGGAGGTAAATTCTTAACATCTTCAGTTTGAATACCTTTTTCTTTCATAGATTTCTTTGCCTCTTGCATATCTTCTCGACTGAGAAATAGAATACCCCTTTTCTTCGGAGTTGGCTTAGGAGTTGGTTCAGGAAGTGTTCAATTATTTTCATAAGTCAACATATTATTCAATAGCAATTCAGCTTGATCTGTTTCCTTTCCCAGAAAACACAACCAGCACAACTATCCAGGTGGTCTTTGGAAGCATCGGTTAGTCCATTATAAAAGATATCAAGTATTTCATTTTTCTTGAGAGGATGGTCAGGCAAAGCATTAAGTAATTGGAGAAGCCTCCCCCAAGCTTGTGGGAGACTCTCTTCTTCAATTTGCACAAAATTATATATTTCCCTTAAAGCAGCTTGTTTCTTATGAGCGGGGAAATATTTAGCAGAGAAGTAGTAAATCATATCCTGGGGACTACACACACAACCAGGATCAAGAGGATTAAACCATATCCTAGCATCACCCTTTAATGAGAACGGAAATAATTTAAGGATATAGTTGTAGTGAGTTTTCTCATCATTAGTGAACAGGGTGGCTATATCATTTAATTTAGTAAGATGTGCCACAACAGTTTCAGATTCATAGCCATAGAAAGGATCGGTATCAACAGAGAAATCATAATCCTTATCAGTAATAAAGATAGGTGAAGTAGCAAAAGCAGGGTCATATTTCATTCTAGCATTCAGAGATTTTTCTTTTAGCTTAGCTAATAATTTCTTAAGACCACTCCTATCATTGCAAGCAAGAAAGTCTCTAGCAGTTTCTTCATCCATAACATAACCCTCAGGCACAACAGGCAATTCATATCTAGGGGGAGAATCTTCATCATCACTTTCATCAATATTATCAGTTTCAATAATTTCATTCTCTCTAGCCCTAGTAAGTTGTTCATCAAGAAATTCACCTAGTGGCACAGTAGTATCAAGCATAGAAGTAGTTTCATCATAAGTATCATGCATAGTAGAAGTGGCATCATCAATAACATGCGACATATCAGAATTAATAGCAGAAGCAGGTTTAGGTGTCGCAAGCTTACTCAAAACAGAAGGTGAATCAAGTGCAGAGCTAGATGGCAGTTCCTTACCTCCCCTCGTAGTTGAGGGAAAAATCTTAGTTCTTTCGTCTTTCAAGTTCCTCATAGTGACCAGCAGATATAAATCCCAAGTGACTCAAAGAATAGAGCTATGCTCCCCGGCAATGGCGCCAGAAAATAGTCTGGATAACCCACAAGTATAGGGGATCGCAACAGTTTTCGAGGGTAGAGTATTCAACCCAAATTTATTGATTCGACACAAGGGGAGCCAAAGAATATTCTCAAGTATTAGCAGTTGAGTTGTCAATTCAACCACACCTGGATAACTTAGTATCTGCAGCAAAGTATTTAGTAGCAAAGTAGTATGGAAGTAACGGTAACGGTGGCAAAAGTAACAGTGATAGTTTTGTAGTGATTGTAACAGTAGCAACGGAAATGTAAATAAGCGAATAACAATATGTGAAAAGCTCGTAGGCATTGGATCGGTGATGGAGAATTATGCCGGATGCGATTCCTCATGCAATAGTTATAACATAGGGTGACACAGAACTAGCTCCAATTCATCAATGTAATGTAGGCATGTATTCCGAATATAGTCATACGTGCTTATGGAAAAGAACTTGCATGACATCTTTGGTCCTACCCTCCCGTGGCAGCGGGGTCCTATTGGAAACTAAGGGATATTAAGGCCTCCTTTTAATAGAGTACTGGACCAAGGCATTAACACTTCGTGAATACATGAACTCCTCAAACCACGGTCATCACCGGTAGTGGTCTCGATTATTGTCACTTCAAGGTTAACGGATCATAACACATAATAGGTGACTATAGACTTGCAAGATAGGATCAGGAACTCACATATATTCATGAAAACATAATAGGTTCAGATCTGAAATCATGGCACTCGGGCCCTAGTGACAAGCATTAAGCATGGCAAAGTCATAGCAACATCAATCTCAGAACATAGTGGATAGTAGGGATCAAACCCTAACAAAGCTAACTCGATTACATGGTAAATCTCATCCAACCCATCACCGTCCAGCAAGCCTACGATGGAATTACTCACGCACGGCGGCGAGCATCATGAAATTGGTGATGGAGGAAGGTTGATGATGACGATGGCGACGGATTCCCCTCTCCGGAGCCCCGAACGGACTCCAGATCAGCCCTCCCGAGAGAGATTAGGGCTTGGCAGCGGCTCCGTATCGTAAAACGCGATGAATCCTTCTCTCTGATTTTTTTCTCCCCGAACACGAATATATAGAGTTGGAGTTGAAGTCGGTGGAGCACCAGGGGGCCCACGAGGCAGGGGGCGCGCCCAGGGGGGTAGGCGCGCCCCCACCCTCGTGGACAGGGTGTGGGCCCCCTGGCCTTGATTCGTTCGCCAGTATTTTTTATTAATTCCAAAAATAATCTCCGTTGATTTTCAGGTCATTCCGAGAACTTTTATTCCTTCACAAAAATAACATCATGGCTATTCTGCTGAAAACAGCGTCAGTCCGGGTTAGTTCCATTCAAATCATGCAAGTTAGAGTCCAAAACAAGGGCAAAAGTGTTTGGAAAATTAGATACGACGGAGACATATCACTGCACCTTATTTACTTTCATTACTTGTTACCCATTACAAATTACCTTATCACAAAACTATTTGTTACCATAATTTCAGTGCTTGCAGAGAATACCTTACCGAAAACCGCTTGTCATTTCCTTCTGCTCCTCGTTGGGTTCGACACTCTTACTTATCAAAAGGACTACGATAGATCCCCTATACTTGTGGGTCATCAAGACTCTTTTCTGGCGCCGTTGCCGGGGCGTGAAGCGCCTTTGGTAGGTGGAATTTGGTAAGGAAAATTTTTTATAGTGTGCTGAAATTTACTGTCACTTGTTACTATGGAAAGTAATCCTCTGAGGGGCTTGTTCGGGGTATCTTCACCCCGACCAGTAGAGCAAAGAGTTGCTCCTCAACCTAATGAACCTACTGAAAATGTTTACTTTGAAATTCCTTCGGGTATGATAGAGAAACTGCTAGCTAATCCTTTTACAGGAGATGGAACATTACATCCCGATTTGCACCGAATATATGTGGATGAAGTTTGTGGATTATTTAAGCTTGCAGGTATGACCGAGGATGTTATCAAGAAGAAGGTCTTCCCTTTACCTTTGAAGGGAGAAGCATTGACATGGTTTAGGCTATGTGATGATATGGGATCATGGAACTACAATCGATTGAAATTGGAATTTCATCAGAAGTTTTATCCTATGCATGTTGTTCATCGTGATCGTAATTATATATATAATTTTTGGCCTCGCGGAGGAGAAAGCATCGCTCAAGTTTGGGGGAGGCTTAAGTCAATGTTATATTCATGCCCCAATCATGAGCTCTCAAGAGAAATGATTATTCAAAAAATTTATGCTCGGCTTTCTCTCAGTAATCGCTCCATGCTCGATACTTCTTGTACTGGCTCTTTTATGATGAAGACTATTGAATTCAAATGGGATTTATTGGAAAGAACTAAATGCAACTCTGAAGATTGGGATCTCGATGAAGGTAAAGAGTCAGGTATAACACCTAAGTTTGATTGTGTTAAATCTTTTATGGATACCGATGTTTTCCGTGAATTTAGCACTAAATATGGACTTGACTCTTGGATAGTAGCTTCTTTCTGTGAATCCTTTGCTACTCATGTTGACCTCCCTAAGGAGAAGTGGTTTAAATATAATCCTCCCATTGAAGTAAAGGTAGTTGCACCTATTAAAGTTGAAGGAAAGACTATCACTTATAATGATCCTGTCGTTCCTACTGCTTATATTGAGAAACCACCTTTCCCTGTTAGAATAAAGGATCATGCTAAAGCATCAACTGTGGTCAACAAAAGTAACATTAAGACACCCAAACCCCCTGAGCAAATTAAAGTTGAACCTAGTGTTGCTATGGTTAGAGATCTCTTGGCTGATAATATTGATGGGCATGTTATTTACTTCTGCAGTGAAGCTGCTAGAATTGCTAGACCTGATGCTAAAAATAAACATAGACCTGTTGTAGGCATGCCTGTTATTTTTGTTAAAATAGGAGATCATTGTTATCATGGCTTATGTGATATGGGTGCTAGTGCAAGTGCAATACCTCATTCCTTATACAAAGAAATTATGCATGATATTGCACTGCTGAGATAGAAGAAATTGATGTTAGAATTAAGCTTGCCAATAGAGACACTATTTCACCAGTTGGGATTGTTAGAGATGTTGAAGTCTTGTGTGGGAAAGTTAAATATCCTGCTGATTTTGTTGTTCTTGGTTCCCCACAAGATGACTTTTGTCCCATTATATTTGGTAGACCCTTCTTGAATACTGTTAATGCTAAGATAGATTGAAAAAAGGATGTTGTTACTATTGGTTTGGGGGATATGTCTCATGAGTTTAATTTTGCTAAATTTCGTAGACAACCCCATGATAAAGAATTGCCTAGTAAAGATGAAATTATTGGTCTTGCTTCTATTGCCGTGCCTCCTAATGATCCTTTAGAACAATATTTGCTCGACCATGAAAATGATATGTTTACGAATGAAAGAAGGGAAATAGATGAAGTATTCTTTAAACAGGGACCTATTTTGAAACACAACTTGCCTGTTGAAATCCTAGGGGATCCTCCTCCACCCAAGGGTGATCCCGTGTTTGAGCTTAAACCATTACCTGATACTCTTAAATATGCTTATCTTGATGAGAAAAAGATATATCCTGTTATTATTAGTGCTAACCTTTCAAAGCATGAAGAAAAGAGATTATTGAAAACTCTGAAGAAGCACCGTGCTACTATTGGATATACTCTTAATGATCTTAAGGGCATTAGCCCCACTCTATGCCAACACAAAATAAAAGTGGAGAAAGACGCTAAACCAGTTGTTGATCACCAAGAACGGTTAAATCCTAAGATGAAAGAGGTGGTAAGAAAAGAAATACTAAAGCTTCTGGAGGCAGGTATAAATTATCCCGTTGCTGATAGTCAATGGGTAAGTCATGTCCATTGTGTCCCTAAGAAGGGAGGTATTACTGTTGCTCCTAATGATAAAGATGAACTGATCCCACAAAGAATTATTACAGGTTATAGAATGGTAATTGATTTCCGCAAATTAAATAAAGCTACTAAAAAGGATCATTACCCTTTACCTTTTATCGATCAAATGCTAGAAAGATTATCCAAACATACACATTTTTTCTTTCTAGATGGTTATTCCGGTTTCTGTCAAATACATGTGTCAAAAGAGGATCAAGAAAAGACCACTTTTACTGGTCCTTTCGGTACCTTTGCTTAGAGACATATGCCTTTTGGTTTATGTAACGCACCTGCTACCTTTCAAAGATGCATGATGGCTATATTCTCTGATTTTTGTGAAAAGATTGTTGAGGTTTTCATGAATGATTTTTCCGTATATGGAACTTCTTTTGATGACTGCTTGAGCAACCTTGATTGAGTTTTGCAGAGATGTGAAGAAACTAATCTTGTCTTGAATTGGGAGAAGTGCCACTTTATGGTTAATGAAGGTATTGTCTTGGGGCATAAAATTTCTGAAAGAGGTATTGAAGTTGACAAAGCTAAAGTTGATGCTATTGAAAAGGTGCCGTGTCCCAAGGACATTAAAGGTATAAGAAGTTTCCTTGGGCATGCCGGTTTTTATAGGCGGTTCATTAAGGACTTCTCCAAAATCTCCAGGCCTCTAACTAATCTCTTACAAAAAGATATTCCTTTTGTCTTTGATGATAATTGTGTAGAAGCATTTGAAATACTTAAGAAAGCCTTGATTTCTGCACCTATTGTTCAGCCACCTGATTGGAATTTACCCTTTGAAATTATGTGTGATGCTAGTGATTATGCTGTAGGTGCTGTTCTAGGACAAAGAGTTGGTAAGAAATTAAATGTTATCCAATATGCTAGTAAAACTCTAGAAAATGTCCAGAGAAATTATGCTACTACTGAAAAAGAATTTTTTAGCAGTTGTATTTGCTTGTGATAAGTTCAGACCTTATATTGTAGACTCTAAAGTAACTGTTCACACTGATCATGCTGCTATTAAATATCTTATGGAAAAGAAAGATGCTAAACCTAGACTTATTAGATGGGTTCTCCTACTACAAGAATTTGATTTACATATTTATTGATAGAAAGGGAGCGGAGAACCCCGTTGCAGACAACTTGTCTAGGTTAGAACATGTTCTTGATGACCCACTGCCTATTGATGATAGCTTTCCTGATGAACAATTAAATGTCATTAATGCTTCCCGTACTTCTCCATGGTATGCTGATTATGCTAATTACATTGTTGCTAAATTTATACCACCTAGTTTCACATACCAGCAAAAGAAAAAGTTTTTCTATGATTTAAGACATTACTTCTGGGATGACCCACACCTTTATAAAGAAGGAGTGGATGGTGTTATTAGACGTTGTATACCTGAGCATGAACAGGAACAGATCCTACACAAGTGTCACTCCGAAGCTTATGGAGGACACCACGCTGGAGATAGAACTGCACATAAGGTATTGCAATCCGGTTTTTACTGGCCTACTCTCTTCAAAGATGCCCGTAAGTTTGTCTTATCTTGTAATGAATGTTAAAGAATTGGTAATATTAGCAGACGTCAAGAAATTCCTATGAATTATTCACTCGTTATTGAACCATTTGATGTTTGGGGCTTTGATTATATGGGACCGTTTCCTTCCTCTAATGGGTATACACATATTTTAGTTGCTGCTGATTACGTTACTAAGTGGGTAGAAGCTATTCCAACTAGTAGTGCTAATCATAACACCTCTATTAAGATGCTTAAAGAAGTTATTTTTCCAAGGTTTGGAGTCCCTAGATATTTAATGACTGATGGTGGTTCACATTTTATTCATGGTGCTTTTCGTAAAATGCTTGCTAAGTATGATGTTAATCATAGAATTGCATCTCCGTATCACCCGCAGTCTAGTGGTCAAGTAGAATTGAGTAATAGATAGCTCAAATTAATTTTGCAAAAGACTGTTAATAGATCTAAAAAGAATTGGTCCAAAAAACTTGATGATGCATTATGGGCCTATAGAACTGCATATAAAAATCCTATGGGTATGTCTCCGTATAAAATGGTTTATGGAAAAGCATCTCACTTACCTCTCGAACTAGAACATAAGGCATATTGGGCCATTAAAGAGCTCAGTTATGATTTCAAACTTGCCGGTAAGAAGAGGCTATTTGACATTAGCTCACTTGATGAATGGAGAACACAGGCCTATGAGAATGCCAAACTGTTTAAAGAAAAAGTTAAAAGATGGCATGACAAAAGGATACAAAAGTGTGAGTTTAATGTAGGTGATTATGTGTTGCTATTCAACTCTCGTTTAAGATTTTTTGCAGGAAAACTTATCTCTAAATGGGAAGGTCCTTACGTTATCGAGGAGGTCTATCGTTCCGATGCAATAAAAATCAACAACTTCGAAGGCACAAATCCGAAGGTGGTGAACGGTCAAAGAATTAAACATTATATCTCAGGTAATCCTATAAATGTTGAAACTAATGTCATTGAAACCGTAAGCCCGGAGGAATACATAAGGGACACTTTCCAGAACGTTTCAGACTCCGAAAAGGAATAGGTATGTGGTACGGTAAGTAAACCGACTCCAAAACAGTTCTAATGGCAATTTTTCTCCGTTTTGGAATATTTAAGAAACTAGGAAAATAAGAAGTTGTTCAGGAAGGACACGAGGGTGGAGGGCGCGCCCCCCTACCTCGTGGGCACCTCATGTGCCCTCCGGACTCCGTTTTCTTGCGTGATACTTCTTTTGGTCGGTAAAAATTCATTATATAATCTCCCGAAGGTTTTGACCACCGTACCATGCATATATCCTCTGTTTTTGTTTCGAGCTGTTTCTGTTGCAGATTTAGAGCAAGATGTCATCTCAGGACTCCGACGGAGAGAGCTATGCCTCACATCTCATTGCTGACCCAAAGACCTATGGGGACCTATCTCCTTGTGGTCGAACTACGGATGATGAGGAGGATGCTCATTTTATGAGGATCAATGATCCAAGTTCTGAGGAGGAGGATGTCCCTCTGCCTCAACCTGGGGATATGCACATGGAGTTCAAGAAGTCTAGTCTTCCTAAGAGGGCTAAAATGTCTAACAACCAATCTGTTCCTTCTCGTTTTCGGCAGAAAAGCAAAGGAGATTTATGTGACAAGATCTTGAAGCTGGAATCGGAGGTCGATGATTTAAAGGAGGAAATTGCTCTTCTCAATTAAAGTATGAAAAAGCTGAAGGCACAATTATCATCGTCAACAACTCCATCATCACCACCTCCGAAGAAGGAGACATAATTACATGGGTATGGGCACTCCCCTTGGCAACTGCCAAGCTTGGGGGAGGTGCCCCGGTATCGTATCACCATCACACTCCTATCTTTACCGTATTTCTTAGTTCGATCCTTTTGGTAATATTTTGATCTAGTAGAATAAAGTTTTAGTATGATCTAGTTTTTAGTTTTGCTTTATGATCCTTCTATGTAATCGAGTTCGTGAGCTATATATAATAAAGATTAGTGTTGAGTCAAGGGCTTGATTATCTTGCTATGATCGAGAGGGAATAAAAGAAAGGAGAAAGAAATAAAAGAGATCATATCACTAGTAGGAAAAGGCCTGTTAGTGGCGCACCTATTTTGGCCATTAATGGCGCACTATAGGTGCGCCACTATCATCACGCCACTAGTAACAAGTACTAATCACGCCACTAGTATACCAGATAATAGTGGCGCACCTGGCAGTACGTCATTACTATGTCCAACGGTGCGCCATTACTATGCCTCCTAGGGGGCCATATTTACCTTCACGTATGCCCGCCAAGTGCGTCATTACTATGCCCCATAATGCGCCACTGGTATTTAGCCCTGGTGTGCCACTAATGCTCAACAAGGTACGCCACTACTATGAATATTAGGATTTTTTTTGCTTTTCTGATATTTGCACAGGTTACAAAATACACATTACAGCACAGAATATAAACAACAAAACATATAAACAACAGATTTATCGAAAACAATAGAAGATTAGTCTCCGAATACAATTCATCATATTAGTCTCCGAATTCAAAATACCGAACAAAGTTAGAACATTACAAGTCTCGAGACCGCGAGTAGCGAGTTTGTCTTCACATTACAAGTCGATATCTAAACTACCATCACATAGAAGAGAGCTGCGGTCACGATGAGCATCATCGCGATGAAACTGGTCTTCATCTGGTTTCTCCTCCGCTCCCTGCTCTCTCCCGCTAGATAGCGCGCGTATCTAGCTTCCGCCTCCGCCCTAGTGGTGTACCCTTTGTAACTGTTACCGCTGAAACGGTGAACCCGTCTCTGACACTCCTCCCAGTTATCGTAGACTCCGGGAACCTTACCCTTGTACACGACATACGACGGCATCTCTATGCACTAGACAAACAAAACGTTAGTAGCAATTCATAGACAATACATAAGGAATATATAAGTATGCAACAAAAGGATCGGAAGAGAAAAGCAACACATTAATAGCACGATTCATGGTCCTACTAATAAATAGCATCGATTACATATAAGTTGAACGAATGTCCAAACCAAAGAGACATACAAGTTCTTTAAAGTTTAATTACAACATGAGCTAATCGATATTTCAGGACTACATAGCATCACTACTTTCGACTCGACTCAGGGACCGGAGCATGGATGAAGCCGCCGTCTTTCGTGATGGTCATGAATGTGCGGTTGTTGTCAGCCTGCATTTGTAGTGTCGTTTCTATTTCACTGTTGACGGTTGATATTTGAGGTAGAACTGCCCCGAGGTATGAAGGACATCTTGATGGATGATTTTCGCAAACTCCGACTGGATGCGAAAGAATTCTTGTCTGAGGTCCGCGTCCTGGATTGCCGACAAGCGTGCGGCCCAATCTTTGATACTATTTGGTAGCGGAAGGTGGTTATGGTCCCGTACGATCGCCTGCATGTGATGGAGGGTGTAGTAGGCATACTTCTGACCGCTAGGCGGCTGCTTGACGCAGGGGAACGTCGTTACGTGGGTGAACACGTGCTTGTCGTACCTAAAAATTGGCCTCCTGAAGGTGCCTCCAGATTTGGCGTAGCCGGGGAGAACATCATCAAGAACTTTCTTGATATTTGTGTAGTCTTTCTTCGACTGGCGGTCCAAGTCGAAATACGTGGCCATGGAATAGTTCGGGCTTAAGAGGATGAGTGTGCAATGTGTGTCACTGCACAAAACACGGAATGTTAGAAAAAAAGAACGATCGAAATCTAAGAAATCATATGTTACGGGGCGATGAGGGGATGACTTACTCGGGAAAGTAAGGCACGAGGAAGTTATCCTTATCTGGGTTCGCCAGAATGACGCCTTCGAGGTATGAACTCGCGACTTGCCGGTCCCCAGCACTGCCCAAGATCTTGGCACGCATGTAGAAGGGGTCGACTATCACGATGTCCGGGGTCTTGTCTCTAATGATCCGCATCTCCATACTGAGTGAAAATAGCCGAACGAAGGTGTAGTGCAGCGGATGAAGGTTAAACATAGCGAATATGTCATCAAACCGCAGGATGATCATACCCCCGATGGCGCTATCGACAAAGCCCTTGCCCTCTGGCACCTTGGTCACGAAAACCGGGTATGCCACATCATTCTCGGAGAGACGCCGCTTCTCCAAAAAAGAACACTGTCATGCAGACTCCGCATAGCACCGGTTGCAGCATTGAGCAGATTAGTCGGTAGCATCGGCCTACCCGCCACATGCACCCTCCTCGAGATATCCTTAGGTGAAGGTGGCTCGTCCTGCGCACGGATCGTACTCGGTGCCGGCTGGCTCTCACCCTTGTTATTCTTTCTTTTCTGTCCCTTCTGCTTCTTCTGCTGTAATGGGATCGAGTTCTGCTCAAAGACCACCTTCTTGAGTGTGTTGGGCCTGATAATATTTCGCACCTCGGCTATCTGAGCTCGGTGAAGGCGGCAGCTGGAGGCGTCTCCTGATAACTGAACGCCAGACGACGCCTATTGCAATTGGGTTTCTCCGCGGTACCAGCTAGATCGCGATCGTCTTTTGCAAGGTTGGGTTCTTGAGAAGGAGGCCCCAAGAATTCGTCATCGTACCCATGTTCGTTGAAGTACTTATCGACGTTGGTAAATGTACCATCGTCGTCATCGTCCGGATCCTGTGCCATATGCATGTCCGGATCAGCTAACGGCAGTAGCGTTGCGGCGGTCTTGCCATGGCTTGGCGCCGGCACGACTGGCGGTGTTGTCTGTGGGGTGGTGTCCCCCGCCCCCAAACGAATCTGGCTCTTAGGCCAAGGCATGGGCCAGCTTATGCAGGTGCTGAGGGTCATCACATCATCTTCGTTGGCCCCAGGGGGTCGATACGGAGGTAACAAGTCGTCGAAACCCCGCAGCACCCGAACCAGTTGAACTCTATACACGGTGGGTGGCATCGGATTACCGTGGAACACGCTGCTGCCCGGTTGAACGATTTTGGCCTTGGCGACATTGATCAACTCGCCATCCACGAAGTGTAGCAGAGTGCATGGAACATCGGCGGCGCCCTGCGAAAACATGTAGGGCGTCAAGGATGCCCAGTCAAAGGCAAGGAGATGAAGTCATCGGCCGAGAGGCTTAGTTACCGTGATGGCGTCGAGCTCGGTAATGTCGAGGCACCGCCAATGGCGGGCGTGCAAGTGACGGAGGGGCCGCTTGCTGCCGAGGTGCCGGCCGGCGTATTCTTCCCACACCCGGGTGCATTAAGCTCCAATGTCGGCGCCGAAGACGGAGACACCAATGGTGCCGCCGGCGTGTTGTGCGAGTTGCTGCCCGTGAAGCTGGGAATCGGGGGCGGCCCCTGTTGGCCGCCCGCAATCCACGCCTGCAGCCCCTCAATCAAGGTAGGCACAATGGCGGTGATCGTCGCTCCCATTTGGTCTCGGACTTGCTCTTCGACTATCTCCGGAATCCGCGCCACTTGTGCCTTGAGTTCTTGAACCTCATGCTCCTGGCTTTCCGAGCTGGTCTTTCTCTCCTTTCGCCCAGCGGTATAGTATTCCGACCATTTCGTGGACAAGCCTTTGCCGGCCACACGACCAGCTAACGACGGCTTACTAAGCTTATCCTTGTGTTTCATTATGTTCAACGCCCTATTTAAAGTGGTGTCCCAAGGGGAGCTCTTAGACGACCCCGCGCTACTGCTTTCAGTGTCCTGCGGAAGGAACGTGAACCATTTAGAAATTTGGCTTCATTAATTAGAATGCAACCATATGGAGCTAATTACGCGGGGGGGGTATTCCTTACCAGAACAAGCTCAAGCGCCTTGGTCTTCGGATCCGTGGTAAGCTCCTTTGTTACCGGGTCAATCTTGTACCGGCCCCTGACATAGTTCCTGGTCTACTTGTCACGGTATTTATCGAAGAGGGGCGGTAGGCCTTGCTCGGCACGCTCCGCGTCCTCCTTGTCCCATATAGGTTCTGCCACTCTGTAACCGCCGGGACCGAGTTTGTGGACCCCTAAGTTCAAGTCCCGCATATCTTTCCCCCACTGAATTGATTTCGTAGTTGCGTGGCTCTCGCACATGATCTTGAACTCCAGGTAGTCAACTTCGCCGATCGAAGGATTTGTCTCCTTGATCTTCTCATAACTATCACCTTTTTCAATCCTTCTCTTCACCACGGCTCTCCAAGTAGCCAGGGCCGTGCTCATCTTTGTGAGGGCGGCACTGTTCACTTTATTCCCTGAGAGGTGTGTGTTTGCGAAGTCACCTGGGAACTTGTATCGTTCGTGCAGCTTCGTGAAGAGGAGGTTGCGCAAATTCCCTCGGTCACGATGCCTTAGGTTCTCGGTGTTGATCGAGACGGTGCTCCGGAGAATGCACCCGAGCTGTCCCGCGTACCCCTTGACTAATTCTTTGGGCGCCGTTGGATGCCCACTGGAGGACACTTCAGTAAATTCCTCCTTGACGGTGCCGAGCACGTTCGGGCGCCGGTCCTTCCGTTGCCTCTTCGGTTGGCTGCCATCTGTGCGTGTGCTGCCATCATCAGTGGTGGCATCCTCGACGGCACCATCAGTGGTATCATCCCCGACGCCACTAGGGGTTGTGTAGTCGGGATCGGTGTCTTCCGCGGCGTCCTCATAGCAGTGAGGTTCTTCCTCCATCTCCTGGGACAACTCCCAGAATGCCTTGCCCGAACCGCCGGCCTCATCGTTGTTGGCCATGTTCGCTCTAAATAGGAAAAAAGTTTGGTCAAAAAGTTGGTTATTGTCAAGGAACAAGATCTCTAGGTTGACCAAATAACTTAATTCTCGAGGAATGTCGCCAAAAAGTTGGTTATTGTCAAGGAACAATTGAGAGATGTTTGTGATATTGCCTAGGTGTTTTGGGATGGAACCTGTTAGTGTGTTGTTGCTATGTGTTTTGGGATGGAACCAGTAGCTTCCTTGCAACCCACAAAAGACAAAGGATAAGGAGTGAAAAGGGGGAGATGGTTAGCTTTGATGAGCAGGCAGCATCTTCCTAACCCCCTTCTTCTTGTCTCCTCTCACTATCTCTCTCACACACATGGCAAGCAAGGGTGTCTGAGTGTGTGAAAAAATACTAAACTAATCCAACCACTAAAGCACTAGATCACTACTATTGTATAATCTTTTTATAGCTTTGTATATATGTATGGCTCCAATGGGTGCCACTGCCATGCATCCCTCTCCTATCATTTAATCATGATTAGCCCATCATTTTGACCAGAGATTAGTTTTGGTTAATTAATTAACTAGTGTGTGCCATAGCTAGCAGAGCACAAATCTCCATCTAGCTAGTAGGAGTAGCTTTCCAAGGCCTCTTTCCAAAGCCACAACTCCTCTAAGTTCTCAAGATACATGCTGATTAATTTTTGTTTCAGTTGAGAATCGGGCACCTTCTAGGTCAAGAAAATTGGGCATGACCTTTGCTAATTTTCTTGACCTAGGAGTGCCCCATTTCGACCGAAACGAAAATTAATCAACATTTCAGGAGAAAGGGGTCATTTCAGAAGATCACAAGTAGCAGCAGCATCACAAGTTGACAAAATCACAAGTAGCAGCAGCATCACAAGTAGTACAGCAGCAGCATCATCGCAAGTAGTACAGTAGCAGCATCATCACAAGTAGTATTATCCAAAATATTAGAAGGGCACTGATCACCTAATCCCAAGATTAGGAAAAGAAAATATTGATCACCTATATAGTAATATAAAGCTTACATCTCCATTTCGATAATACTAATGCAGATAAGGAAGCATCAGCATCTTGCAGTTTAAAAAATTGATCAGAGAATGTGGTACTAGAATGGGTCAGAGAATCCATCCATGTTTGCTTGCTTGCTTGCCTGCCTCAACTGGCCCTATCTAAGCTAGCTGAAGAGAGCAACATTGTACTAGTGTAGTGACCATGTAGCAGTTTACTTAATTACCTTGCTTAGAGTAAGAATTTACCACATACTGCTATGAATTGTAAAAACTAAGTGTAAAATAGCTAGCCAGCACTTAGTTTCTTGACCACTATACTAGCATTATTATGTTAGTACCCAGCCAAATGTAGTGGCGTCTTGAGTTTACCTCTTGTCAATGATATCTATAACAGCTTTGAAACAACACGAGCTGCTCTTGTCTGTGGTACGGAGGCAGTGCTTGAGATACCTGCACCTGTGAAACAAAAAAACAGAATTAAGTTAGGCAGAATAGAAATCAAACATAACATCAGCTCCACTGAAACAACAATGCATAATCTACTACAAAGTACAAACTCTACTCAGGGGGCACAAATAACTCTCCAGGTCAATCAACATTTAATATATTCAGAGATTCAGTGCATATATGATTTCCCAAAACTAGGTGCACCTTTCTATTATTAACACACTAATAGGAGCAATTATGTTGTCTAAGATATCGAAATAATCCAGTAATCACTGCTTCAAAAAGTATTTTGTGTTCTTCTAAGCAGGAAATGTGGAGACCATCAAGTTATTCCTCAAATACAGTATCTGTAAAACAAGTTAACAGTTCATGTACTTACTAATTCATATAAGCAGGAAGCATCAAGTTCAATTGTATGGTTGACATGAACACGAATTGACACTAATCTTTATCTTCCCAGATTTGTTGCTTAGCAGGATTGCAGGAAGGGAAGATCAATTGTACCTTGCTATGATGCTAGGGCAGGTCAGCAGCGATGGTGTGGACCGCGGGCGCCCTGCATGTTGGAGGCGAGCCGGCGAGGGGAGGGGAGCGTCCGGCCGGCCGGCGCCGTGATGGGAGCGGGCTAGCTGGCGTCGGCGTCTCGGAGAGGGCCCGAGGGCGGCAGATGGCAACGGCCGAGGGAGGGGAGCGGGCTAGCTGGCGTCGACGTCTCGGAGAGGGCTTGAGCAGCTCGCGGTCAATGGTGCAACGCGACAGAGGCGGAGGGCTTGAGCAGCTCGCGGTCGATGGTGCCGAGGATGCGCATCGCCCCGCCGGTGGCTGGGTTGGCTGCGGATCGCGCTCGAGGGCAGGGGCGGCTAGGGTTCGTGGGGAGGGCAGGGGGGCGACGGCGGCGAGGCTTTCTAGGCTCTGCTCGCTGCTGGGCCGGGGAGGGCGAGGGGAGCGGACGCGGGCGGACGGCGGCGGTGGAGCGGGCGCGGGGGTCGTCGGGTGCGGGGGTCGTTGGCGGCGGTGGAGCGGGCACGGGGGGCGAGGGGGATCTGGCGAGGGAGGGTTAGCGAGATGGACAACACACACCTACATACAGAGGGGGGAGGTTAGCAATGACGCACCTTCTAGGGGTGCGCCATAAACACAGTGATAGCAATGGCGCACCTTCCACTGGTGCGCCATTACTAACTCTTTTTTTGGATTTTTAGTTGCATCTAATAATTTTTTAGAAAATGACGATCAAACTTGAAAACATTTATGAATGTGAAAAAATATCATCAAATTTTTTATTTGAAAATATTTATGAATATGAAAAAATATCATCAAATTTGTTATTTGAAAATAATTTTTTTGGATTTTTAGTTGCATCTAATAATTTTTTAGAAAACATTTATGAATATGAAAAAATATTCATGAATTCAAAAAGTGCCCATGAAATTAAAAGATATTCATGAGTTCAAAAAATATTAACAAATTCAATACTTTTTGTGAGTTAGAAATTCAATACCAGAATAAACCTAAATAAAAATTGGTATACCAATGGCGCACCTCCTAGGGGTGCGCCATAAGTACCTTGATAGCAATGGCACACCTTCTCCTGGTGTGCCATTAGTAACTTTTTTTTGGATTTTTGGTTGCATTCATTTGTGAATTGGTAACAGATTTATGAATATGAAAAAATATCATCAAATTTGAAAAAATATTCATGAATTCAAAAAGTGCCCATGAAATTTAAAAATATTCATGAGTTCAAAAAATATTAACAAATTCAATACTTTTTGTGAGTTAGAAATTCAATACCAGAATAAAGGTAAATAAAAATTGGTATACCAGAATAAACATAAATACCAGAATAAATATAAATAAATATTCATGAGGATTAGAACAGAAGAAATGTCATTTCCATATGTCGAAATACAATCGAGAAATGAAGACTACAATTTAAATACAATCGATCTTAGCTAGCTATCTTTGCACAATCTTCTTGCCCTTCTTTTTCGCAAATGGAGTTCTTCTCTTGAACGGACGTACTTTAGGTAGGGTGGTCCTGCTTCTTCTTGTGGTGTATGGCACTTCATCGTCATCATGTTCCATCTTCGGGTCGCTGTACTTGTCGAAGTCTTGCTCATTGGCGACCCCATCCATTCCGATGATCTTCCTTTTGCCTCTCCTCACGACAACACGACTGGTCTTTGACGGGTCGGTAATGAAGAAGCATTGGTCCACTTGGGAAGCCAGTACCCATGGCTCATTTTTCGCGGTGACGTTTGCGCCCGCGGTCTCGGATTTGGCTTCGGGTATAACCATGGTGGTGAAATACCGGTCTTCTTTTAGGACGCTCTTGGCCCATCTGAGACGGAACATCGGGACCTTCTCTCCAGCGTAGCTCAGCTCCCAGATCTCCTCGATCCTTCCGTAGTATCTGTCCTTGTCGTTACCAGTGTAGGATTCCATCGTTACCCCAGAGTTCTGATAACCATCGCTCTTCATGTCCTTTTCCTCGGTGTAGAATGTGTAGCCGTTGATATCGTACGCCTCATAGGTCATCAGGTTGTGCTCGGCGCCCTGTGACAAGGCGAATATGAGTTTTTCTTCCGCGGAGAATCCTCATGTAAAGGGTACGACAGAAGCTTCTCCTTGAACCAACGCGTGAAACATGAGTTGTGCTCTTTGATTATATCTCCGTCCGTCCTGTGTTGGCCTCGGTCATTGTACGTCTTCTCAATAAAGGTTTTGTGCTCTACCACCCAAGGATCGACCACGTCTATGTGTTGTAGCACGACTAGGTTTGCTCGTTCAAAGTCGGCGAGTCAACCCTCAAAGTCGACATGCATTTCGCGGCGACCATCGCGGTGACCCCATCCAGCGAGCCTGCCGAGGTGCCTGTTGACGGGCAGACCAACGGAGTTCTCGATGCCTAAATAATTCGTGCAGTAGGAGATGCACTCTTCGGTCAGAAAGCCCCTGGCTATGCTTCCCTCTGGACGTGACATGTTGCAAACGTATCCTTTGATGACACCATTCATCCTTTCGAACGACATCATGCTGTGCAGGAACGTCGGCCCGAGTTGGATGATATCCTCCACGATATGGACCAGCAGATGCACTATAACGTCGAATAATGCGGGTGGGAAGTACATCTCAAGCTCGCATAGTATCACCACAATCTCTTCCTGTAGCCTTCTGAGTTGCCTCATGCCAACCAACTTCCGAGAGATGACGTCGAAAAATTTGCATAGGCCAAATAGCGTTTCACGGACGTGCGCGTCCATGATCCCACAGATTGCAACTGGAAGTATCTGCGTCATCAGCACGTGACAGTCGTGAGACTTCATCCCGCTGAACTTCTGCTTCGCTGAGTCTAGGTATCTGCTTATCTTCCCCGCGTAACCGTAAGGAAGTTTTACTCCTACGAGGCAGGTGAAAAACTGCTTGATCTCCTCCTGACTTAGAGTGAAGCATGCGGGAGGGTAGTCATTTCCGATCTTCTTGGCCTTTTTGCCTTTGCGACGACTTTCCGTGTCCTTCGCCTCATCATCATCATCATCATTAGCGTGAAGCTCCTCCTTGATGCCCATTGATTTCAAGTCTGCCCTTGCTTTCGGCCCATCTTTGGTCCTCTCTGGCATGTTTAGCAGGGTACCAAGCAGAGTCTCGCACACGTTCTTCGTGATATGCATGACATCAAGGCTGTGAGGCACACAGAGGATCTTCCAGTATGGCAAGTCCCAGAAAACAGACCTCGTTTTCCATACCTTCAGCAGCGGCTCTGGCGCCTTTCGCTTCTTTCCCGGCAGTGGGCAATCTTTCCAATTTTTCAACAGCTCGTCTATTTCCTCGCCGCTCCTCGTATGCGGGCGTCTTCGGGGTTCGGTTTCACCATCGAACAGATCCTTGTGTTTTCTCCATGAGTCATCATCGCGAAGCCACCTTCGATGTCCCATGAACACGGTTTTCGAAGACCCGGGATCTCTATCTAGTTGGCATTACGTTGTGTCATCCATGCACCTGACGCATCCAGAAAATCCGTGGACCACCTGCCCCGTGACATATCTGTAACCGAGATAGTCATGCACCGTCGTGAGCAGTGCGGCTCTGATAGGGAAATATTCTTTCTCTGCGGCATCCCACGTATTGGCTGGCGTTTTCCACAGCGTGTCTAGCTCCTGTTTCAGCAGCCCCAGATACAGATTGATGTCGTTCCCTGGTTGTTTCGGCCCTTCAATTAGCATACTCATGTGAATGTACTTCCTCTTCATGCACAACTAGGGGGGAAGGTTGTACATCCACACAAACACAGGCCAGGTTCTATGTGTGCCTCTCTGGCTGCCAAACGGATTGACTCCATCTGTGCTCGCACCTAGCAGGATGTTCCTTGGATCGTCCCCAAATTCTGGGTGTTCGAAGTTTAACGCTTGCCACTGGCTCGCATCCTTAGGGTGACTCAGCATCTTGTCTTTTTTATTTATCTCCGGATCATTTCCGTCATCTGCTCGCTTCTTCTCCTCCCTATCCGCGTGCCAACGCAGGAGCTTTGCTAGCTTAGGGTCCGCGAAATACCGCTGCAGATGAGGAGTGATCGGAAAGTACCACACCACTTTTCGAGGAGCTTTCTTCCTCTTCTTGTATCGAGTGACGCTGCACACCGAACATATGGTAGACTCCGCGTGCTCGTCCCGATAAATGATGCAATTGTTCATGCACACATGGTATTTCACGTGCGTAAATCCAGAGAACACACGATTTTCTTCGCCTCCTCGAAACTGGTCGGGCACTTGTTCCCCTTGGGAAGACGTTCGTGCCAGAATGACATTTTCTCGTCGAAGCATGCGTCGGTCATTTTGTGTTTTACCTTCATCTCCAGAGCCATGAGCGTTACTTTCAGGCGGGTATCCTCGGGTACAATGGAGTAACCGCGTCTATCTCCAGTTGGTCCAGCTTGGCTTTCTCTCAGGCGGCAGCTCTTGCGTTATCCGTCTGCTTGAGAAGCAGCTCTTGAATATGAGGGTCCTGCACCCAGCCCATCAATGGTCCATCGTCGTCTGCGCCGGCATCTTCATCTTCATGATCATGCCCTTCGCCTTGACCTTCCTCATCATCATGTCCGCCATCTTCTACATGATGACTGTGTACTGCATCTACTTCGTGATCATGTCCTGGAGATTCTTCGTCTTCTCGCCCTCCCTCTCCGCGGTTGTCTTGCTGCCCTTCCTCATTTCTTGCCCGGCCCCCATGGACGACTTCATAGTCATCTTCATCACCTTGCCACCGATAGCCATCCATGAAGCCACGCAAGAGCAGGTCGTCCCGCACCTATACGGAATCCGGGTCCATAAGGCTCTTCAGCTTGCATCTTCGACACGGACATCTTATCTCCGTCTCGTTCTTT
Source organism: Triticum aestivum (assembly GCF_018294505.1). Taxonomy (NCBI): domain Eukaryota; kingdom Viridiplantae; phylum Streptophyta; class Magnoliopsida; order Poales; family Poaceae; genus Triticum; species Triticum aestivum. The sequence continues at coordinate 406,605,469 of NC_057808.1, forward strand.
TGAAGCATCTCGGCCTTCGCGAAGCTCAAAAACCTATTCACGATTCCTTCGGTCATCGTGCAGACCATGGTCGCCTGCGGGGTAGAGCAAAACGATATTTTAGAACAAAAAACAATTTGGCATGACTTTGCCTAAAAATAGGACCAAAAAGAATGCATAGTGCCAAATTCTCGCCAAAACGGAAATGAATCAACATTCCGGCAAAATATTGGCAACTATCGCATTTCAAATACCGGTACCTGCAAACACAAACATAAGCAACACCACAAACATACGTAGATCTAGGCCATAAAAAGTGTGTACGTTGTTGGAGGGAGAAAAAAGTAGATCTAGAACATAAAGAAAGCTTTCCCCTTACTTACCTATCAAAAAAAGGAAATTTAACCACTTAATTTGGGTGAATCTATGGTGCAAATGAGGTGAGGAGGAGGAGGCAGCCGAGACCAAGCTTGGTAGAGGTGGAGAGAATGAAGTGGGGAAAGTGAGTGTGGTAGGTGGCTGTCCAAAATATCTAGCTGCTCCCAGGTTACCAATGGCGCACCACCTAAGAATGCGCCATTAGTAACCAGGGTTACTAATGGCGCACCTGGTGAGTGGTGCGCCATTACTAGTTTTGAAAAAAAAATGTTAGTAGTGGCGCACCAGTGGACAGTGCGCCATTACTAGTTAGAACTAGTAATGGCGCACTATCCCCTCGTGCGCCACTGCTAACAAATTTTTTTACCTTTTTTTTCAAAACTAGTAATGATGCACCACCCACCAGGTGCGCCATTAGAAATGAGGACATTAATGGCGCACCTGTATCTGGTGCGCCATTGCTATATAGCAGTGGCGCACCACATACATGGTGCACCATTAATGTCCATATTAGCTATAGCCCTTTTCCTAGTAGTGTATTGATCTTATGGAGAGTGATGACTTCACATATAAAGAGTATGATGAATAAAAGTTGTTGAGAGTTGACAAACATAGTTTTGGTCATCGTTGCAATTAATAGGAAGTAATAAAGAAAGAGAGGTTTTCACATATAAATATACTATCTTGGACATCTTTTATGATTGTGAGCACTCATTAAAATATGACATGCTAAAGAGTTGATGTTGGATAAGGAAGACAACGTAATGGGTTATGTTCTCTTATATCTGAAATAAAGTATATTGTCATGGATCATCCAACATGTTGAGCTTGCCTTCCCCCCTCATGCTAGCCAAATTCTTTGCACCAAGTAGAGATACTACTTGTGCTTCCGAATACCCTTAAAACCCAGTTTTGCCATGAGAGTCCACCATACCTACCTATGGATTGAGTAAGATCCTTCAAGTAAGTTGTCATGTTGCATGCAATAAAAATTGCTCTCTAAATATGTATGATTTATTAGTGTGGAGAAAATAATCTTTATACGATCTTGTGATGTGGAAGAAATAAAAGCGACGGACTTTAAAGCACATGACAACCTCTGCTTCCCTCTGCGAAGGGCCTATCTTTTACTTTCGTCTTATACCTTATACAAGAGTCATGGTGATCTTCACCTTTCCTTTTTACATTTTATCCTTTGGCAAGCACATTGTGTTGGAAAGATCCTAATATATATATCCAATTGGATATGAGTTAGCATGAATTATTATTGTTGACATTACCCTTGAGGTAAAATGTTGGGAGGCAACACTATAAGCCCCTATCTTTCTCTGTGTCCGATTAAAACTCCATACCCATAAGTATTGCGTGAGTGTTAGCAATTGTGAAAGACTATATGATAGTTGAGTATGTGGACTTGCTGAAAAGCTCTTATATTGACTCTTTCCGATGTTATGATAAACTAGCACATATGCCCGTGCGTTGCGATGGGAGAGATATTTATTAGGAGAAACAGTCTCCGCGGCGTTGGCCGGTGGAGGTAGGATCTCCGATCTTTTCGTGGGTCATGTTTGGCGTACGAGATCTTGATAGTGGTGGGGTTTGTTGGCGTCTCCTATCACGGCATAACTGGATGCATTACTAATTGCAGTACATAAATCAAAGACCCGACGATGTGATGTTAGCTAGTCGAAGAAACACGTCCTAATAACCAATGGCCAGCATGAATATTTAAAAATGTAATGCAGCGTCAGTTTTGAAACATTTTCTTATGTTTTTCGAACTTATCATAAAAAATAATGATGAATTTGCGTATATTCTTCGAAACATGAACAATTTTTCAACTTTGAATCAACTTTTTGAAAATGCTGAATATTTTGAAAAACATGAACAAATTTTTGAAGTGGAATATTTTTTGAAATTCCCCAACATTTTCTGAAAACATGAACCTTTTATATTAACTTGAATATTTTTTGAATTAGCTAACAATATTTTAAAATGGTAAAATGTTTGAATATTCAGAACAAATTTGAATTTTTTAAATTAATAAAATTATTTTAATTTCATAAACATTTCACTAAAACAACAACATTTTTAAATTTGAAACATTTTTTCAAATGCAAAAAAATGTATTGGAAATAATGAATAATTGTGGAAAATAAATTTTTTTCTGAAAATTGGGAACAAAAAAATTGATTTTTAGATTTTTTGAAAAATTCAAATTTACTAAGAAGGAAAAAACGAAATTAAACTTGGAAGGGGAAAATAGTAAAAATAAATAGGAAAGAAAAAGATAAATCAACAGAAAAAAGAAGAAGGCACAGGATAAGACGAAACTGGGACGGCCCAGTACTGGGCGTCATGTGCGAAGCTTTGGGTATTTGACGCTCCGTGCGGCAAATAGGTTTGTGCAAGCTGTATGGGCTGGAAAATAAGCGGTCTGGCTTGGCTGGGCCTCAATGCACGGCCCAAGTACAAAATCCTGGACAAATCTTTTTTTTTGCACAAAAATTTAGTATCACCTCGGATAAATAAACATCGTCGGTGAATGGATGAAAAATCGGAGAAACGCACCTTGCTTTATTAGTAGGTATAGATTGCAATTGCTTCAATAACTGAGATTATAGTTTGTTGGTTCTCAATGAAGTTTCTGATTCATACTTGACATTGTGAATAGATTATTACTTGAGCATAAGAAATCATATGACAATATCTATATATGTTGATGTTATAAGAATGATCATGATGCCCTCACGTCTGTATTTTATTTTATCGACACCTCTATCTCTAAACATGTGGACATATTTTTCGATATCGGCTTCCGCTTGAGGACAAGCGAGGTCTAAGCTTGGGGGAGTTGATATGTCCATTTTGCATCATGCTTTTATATCGATATTTATTGCATTATGGGGTGTTATTACACGTTATGTCACAATACTTATGCCTATTCTCTCTTATCTTACAAGGTTTACATGAAGAGGGAGAATGCCGGCAGCTGGAATTCTAGGCTGGAAAAGGAGCAAGTATTAGAGACCTATTCTGCACAGCTCCAAAAGTCCTGTAACTTCACGGAAGTTATTTTTGGAATTAATAAAAAAATACGGGCGAAAGAATCCATCAGAGGGGGCCCACACCCTGGCCACAAGGGTGGGGGGCGCCCTACCCCCCTGGGCGCGCCCCTGCCTCGTAGGCCCCTTGGCAGGCCTCCGATGCCCATCTTCTGCTATATGAAGTCTTTTACCCTGGAAAAATCATAAGCAAGCTTTCGGGAAGAAACTCCGCCGCCACGAGGCGGAACCTTGGCGAAACCAATCTAGGGCTCCGGCGGAGTTGTTCTGCTGGGGAAACTTCCCTCTGGGAGGGAGAAATCATCGCCATCATCATCACCAACGATCCTCTCATCGGGAGGGTGTCAATCTGCATCAAAATCTTCACCAGCACCATCTCCTCTCAAACCCTAGTTCATCTCTTGTATCCAATCTTTGTATCAAAACCTCAGATTGGTACCTGTGGGTTGCTAGTAGTGTTGATTACTCCTTGTAGTTGAAGCTAGTTGGTTTATTTGCTGGAAGATCCTATGTTCAGATCCTTTATGCATATTAATACCCCTCTGATTATGAACATGAATATGATTTTGTGAGTAGTTACGTTTGTTCCTGAGGACATGGGAGAAGTCTTGCTATATGTAGTCATGTGAATTTGGTATTCGTTCGATATTTTGATGAGATGTATGTTGTCTTTCCTCTAGTGGTGTTATGTGAACATCGACTACATGACACTTCACCATTATTGGGGCCTAGAGGAAGGCATTGCGAAGTAATAAGTAGATGATGGGTTGCTAGAGTGATAGAAGCTTAAACCCTAGTTTATGAGTTGCTTCGTAAGGGGCTGATTTGTACCCATATGTTTCATGCTATGGTTAGGTTTACCTTAAGACTTCTTTTGTAGTTGCGGATGCTTGCAATAGGGGTTAATCATAAGTGGGATGCTTGTCCAAGAAAGGACAGTACCCAAGCACCAGTCCACCCACATATCAAATTATCAAAGTAACGAACGCGAATCATATGAGCGTGATGAAAACTAGCTTGACGATAATTCCCATGTGTCCTCGGGAGCGCTTTTCTCTATATAAGAGTTTGTCCAGGCTTGTCCTTTGCTACAAAAAGGATTGGGCCATCTTGCCGCACCTTATTTACTTTCATTACTTGTTACCTGTTACAAATTACCTTATCACAAAACTATCTGTTACCGATAATTTCAGTGCTTGCAGAGAATACCTTACTGAAAACCGCTTGTCATTTACTTCTGCTCCTCGTTAGGTTCGACACTCTTACTTATCGAAAGGACTACGATAGATCCCCTATACTTGTGGGTCATCATTGCGGCCGGTGCGTCTCAGCGTTGGGCTGTCCCAGGCGAACCTCACCCGCGTGCTGGACCACGCGTCCCTGTAGATGGTTGGGCTGGCCCATCTTGTATGCATACCCTTTTTCTTTTTTTGATTTTCACATATTCTCTTTCATTTGTTATTATACAGTTCTAAAATAAAGGTGCTCCTTGGTACCAGCAAGTCTGGCATGAGGATTTCCCTTTGGATGTAAATTGTGTCGTGACCGCCGATTTGGTCGGTCCCCAGTAATTGGAATGCAAGGTGTTCCACGTCAAAAAAACAAAGGTTGTTATAAACGCACAAAACTCCTTCTTCCGCCTCTCACCATCACGTTCATGCTGAACTCACCCTAAAATCAAGGACAGGTCGATCTAATCTCCCACGGGGGGCAACCTCCTCGGAGTAGCTAAATATGGTTACTTGAGATTTTCTTCCCAAGTCGTTTTTTGAGGGGAAAATACATTTTTCTTTTTTCCTCCAATATTTGTGGCGAAATACATGGAACAAAAATCGTGAGAGGCATGGGGGCTACCTATTTTTCCTCTCCAAAAGTGCACCTTTTGCCAAAATGCATGTGACTTGTCATATTCCACATTTTCCTTCAAACATGTTGTACACCTGCACAAACAATTGAATTGTCATTTTCATTTTTTTATCAATTCGTAAATCTTGAATTTCAGCATGCACCTATCCCATGGCCTCTCATCCAAGCTCCCACATCAACCGCGCAGATTCTGCTACCATGCACGTGTGCTGCTCCGGCGTCCGATATAAGAGAGGGGAATCTTGATCCGATGTGATGCGATTCATGTCTACCCATAGCATGCACCGCTAGGCAACCGGGCCGACAACATGCACCACTAGCCGCCTCGATCCAGACAATGGGCAAAGATGCTCAGCTGGACATGTTTGTTGGCACTAGTGCATGATGCGCCAATCTCGGTGTGCAAGACGTGTACCCATGTGTCGTTTTAACACGCTTGGCATACCGAGGGAAGGGGCTCGTTGGAGATCCAACGAACCGAGATGGGGTCAAGGGTGGATGGATGGTGTGGATCAACTTGGCTAAAGGTTTACAGTGGGTGTCTACGTGGCCAAGTGTGCATGCATGGTGTGAATACAGCTGTCTGTGATGCACTGGACGGGCCTTTTTGGATAGGGCCCACATGAAGCGGCAACAAATTTTGAGGAAAATGAAGGAACAGGCCCCGCACTCCGTCTGCATGCCGAACTCGTTCCCTCCATTGGCTAGATCCAGCATGCGATATGGCATCGTTTCCACATAGCCCGCGTTAGGGTTTATGCGTGCCGCTCTCGGTGTTTGACCACACCCTTCATGGGTCATACGACGAGACCACGCCAGGCCCCGTGAAGCACCGCATAGGCACAAACCGGACGCGTTACCTCTTGGTAGCTATATCCAAACCACATGTAGACCCGCCGTCTAGACCCACGTGTGGAGCATCACGTAGACGTTTAGACTCATACGTGGACATGCATCCTCTTGGTAGACGTTTAGACTCATGCATTAACTCTTGGTAGCTAGATCCAATCTGGACTCACACCACTTACGCCAGTCCCCGAACCATGCCTCCCCGCCGTTTAGACTCATACGTCGACATGTGTGCATGCATGTTGTGGGTCCAGTTGAGTGCGATGCACGAGACAGGCCTTGGTTACTAGGTCTAACATCACGTGGCATCAAGATTTGAGGCAAATGAAGGAACGGGCCCCGCACTCCTTTCACAGGCCGGACGCATTCTCTCTCGATGGCTTGATCCGACATGCGATATGGTCCCGTTTGCACACAGCCTATGTGAGGGCCAATGCCTGCCGCTCTCGATTAATAACGATTTTATAATTTCACATTGTAAGGTGCATTTTCTCTCTCTAAAACAACAGTGTTGTAAACGCACAAAACTCCTCCTTGAGCCTCTCACCATCACGTTCACGTTGAACTCACCCATAAAGGATTTCCCTCTTTTTACGATTTTCCTTTCTTTTTGTTTTTTAGACAAAAGGATTTTGCTTTGTGTTTTTTTATTAGTAACATAGGGTTTTACTTTGTGACTGGTAAGCGGCTTGTGGGCCTGTTTGGTTGTTTCTTTACGAACTGGACCCACGGCCTGTTATTTTCTGTGCTTGACACGGATAGGGTCCGTGTCATCACCCCCATCGCCCACACACCCCTGCCCCCCTCAACCCCACCCTCCCCACAAACCACCCCGCCGCCTACTCGCCTAGCCGCTCTCGACGGTTGGAGCAGAAGAGCGCAGAGTGAGATTGGGAGGCCGCCAGCAAGCACCTAGCGACTACCGGCGACTAAGTGAAGTGAGAAACCCTAACTTGTAATCTTCGACTTCTTTGTTCCTTGTTGTGTTGCCGTTTCAGGAGTTGGATATGGTTTTCAAAGTCAGAGATTAGATAGTTAGGATTTTTAAATCGGAGGTTAGATGGAAGGCGATCCAGAGATTGAAGGAAGTTTTCTACATCGGTGGCTTGCTGGGTATTTTTTTCTAGGGTTTCGGTATTCCAGGGTTTTCATAACAATGAACAAGTGCAGACGCGTAACACAATAGCAGAAAATTTCAGCAAACAGTCCTTTAAAAACATAAAATAATATTGGCCTTGTGCAGTGGCGAATCCAGGAAGAAACCAGAGGGTGGGCTCAAAACTTATAAGCTGGGCTAGTGGATTAAATTCCTTTTTAGGCCGAAATTAGGTTGGGTTTAGTAAGGCAGCCATTAACTTGTAGTCCTAGATTGCAAGTCAACTAAACATTTCTCAGAATAATATTTACTGCAGTTTTTTTCTGTAGAATATGAAATTTTCATCCTAATATTTGTATCTTTGTAGGGATATAACAATAACCTCTTAATTCTATTGCCCAAATTAGTTCATATTTTAAAGATTATAAATGTGAGGGCGTACAATATATCAGAGTTTTTAGGAATTATTTTAATCTTTATTTTTTGTGGTTATGTAGTACCAGGAAAAAGGAAATAAGTTCATTTTCTCCAATATGACAGACAAGTGGCTAATTGTGTTGGTTACCCTGACGATCCTTTGTCCGTCCAGAACAGATTTTCTTTTCTTTTTCAAGGAACATATTGTTGGATGCGGATGTATGTAGATGGGTTGTATGTTGAAGGCGTGCGTGTATACATTCGGGTGGGCCGAGTAACAGCAGTAGTAGGATTTATGTTTTGATAGGAATTTTCTCAGAGATTACTGCTCAGTCTCAGACACTACCTCAGTTGTGCTGTGGAGGGGCCAATGCCGTGCCTCGACGCTCGGGGTGAGCCCATGCTGCCGGTCAAGGATGAAGAGAAGGACATGTCTGAACAAGCTGTGGTGCGGCGGGCACGCGCTGCGTTGCGGGGTTATGAGGAGTGGAGGGTGAGCCACACGCTCAGTTCAAGTGTATGATTGTTGATTACCGATGCAGTACCTTCGTTGATTATACTGTATGATTGTTGCCTAGTGTGATTACATGCATAAGCCCTTTTCCAAAATTCTCATCATTTGCTTTTCTTCACTTTATTTTGTTTACACAGGTGGTGTGCATAACCTGTCGACAGGACTGCAACAGGCCCGATGATGATGGGTTGACATTTACCGTTAGGCTAGATGGGGACACTTCAGCTATGGTGTAACATCCCAAATTTCCAATTTGAAATGTTATACATAGATCATTCATGAATATCATATTTTTTGCTACATTTCGTTTCGCTATCCTCGAAATCCTAAGCAACTCAAGGACCCTCGGAGAGAGTTGGGGATTTCCCTGTTTTCATATTTGAAATTTATCAAATATTGAAACGAGGATTATTTGTTTTAATTATTTTTCTTTTTCTTTAGCCTGTTTGTCAGTTTTTCTGTTCGTTCGTTCGTTAGCTTGTTCGTCAGTTTTTCTTTTTCTCGGATTTTCTGCGATTATTTTCGATCGTGATTTCTGATCCGATTTTCGTTTTAGTTTATCTTTTCGCTCGTTTATCAGAATCAGGCGATTCAAGCACCTAGATCTTCGTCTCAAAACCCTCTTTCTGTTTAACCAACTTGAACAAGATTTTGGTACTGTAAAATTTGACTTTAGTTCAGATTAGTAAACGGATCTTGTTTCTTTTGCAGTTTGAGTTTCGTTGCTCCGTTTGATTTGATTCTTTTTGCAAACCGGAGTTCTTAAGTTGAACTTTCTGGTCAATTCTTCTTATTTGAGTTTTGCCCGTGCGTCTTTGCTTGAGTGCTTATATATGCTATTGTTTGTTTGCGATAGAATTCCCGGAGTGCGAAGCATGCTACTACGAGTCTCTAGGTTTCGCGGATCATCGGCAAGGCAAGTAACACTTTGAACATACCTCTTTACTACCCAGTTTTGCTACATTAGATCAATCCCCAAACAATTGCATGGTTAGGATCTGAATTAAATTGTGGGTTGGGAAGTAGCTGAGGTAGTACCTATTCACCTGTTTATTATCAAACCCTAGGAGTTATACTCAATTCTCAATGAACCTCCGGTAGTATCCTGCGAGAATTTCTTGGATACTACCGGAGGTTCAATGAGAATTTCTTAACCATGAGGTTAAATTGTGGGTTGGGAAGTAGCTGAGTCCGCAGGATACTACCGGAGGTTCATTGAGAATTTCTCAAAGATTGCAAAGCCTATGACGGAATTGTTGAAGAAGGACACCAAATTCAATTGGACTGAGGAATGTGAGGCCAATTTTCAGGAGTTGAAGAGACATTTGGTTACATCACTAGTGTTGATTCTACCAGATTAACGCAAAGATTATGAAGTTTATTGCGACGCTTCACATCGAGGACTGGGAGCCGTAATTATGCAGGAGGGAAGAGTTGTTTCATATGCCTCACGGCAGCTTAAACCCCATGAGTTAAATTATGCTACGCATGATTCTGAGTTAGCAGCCGTAGTGCATGCGTTGAAAACATGGAGACATTTTCTCATCGGAAACCATTGTGAGGTATACATGGATCACAAGAGTTTGAAGTATATCTTCACGCAGAAGGAGATGGATCTCAGACGGAGGAGATGGCTAGAGCTCATTAAGGATTATGATATGAGATTGCATTATCATCCAGGAAAGGCTAACATAGTAGCTGATGCGTTGAGCCGCAAGAGTCATGTAAATACCCTCATGACCGGAGAGTTACTTAAGGAGTTAGCAGAAGACCTTTGCGAGCTGTGTTTGGAGATAGTTCCAAGAGGTTATGTAGCAGCTTTGGAAATTCAGTCTACCTTGATGGATAAGATCAGAGAAGCTCAGAAGACAGACAAGGAGATTGCTGAGATAAAGGAAAGGATGAGTAAAGGAAAGGCTAAAGGATTTCATGAGGATGAGCACGATACCTTATGGTTTGAGGACCGCGTATATGTGCCCAATGATCAGGAGATCAGGAAGTTGATTCTGCAAGAGGCCCATGATTCACCATATTCGATTCACCCAGGAAATACCAAGATGTATCTAGATTTGAAGGATAGTTTCTCGTGGACCGGAATGAAGAAGGATATTTCGGAGTATGTAGCAGTTTGTGATGTATGTCAGAGAGTGAAGGCAGAACATAAGAAGCCAGCAGGATTGCTACAGCCATTGCCTATACCCGAATGGAAGTGGGATAAACTAGGCATGGATTTTATCACGGGATTACCCAGGACTCGTTCAGGCTATGACTCGATATGGGTTGTAGTCGATCGTTTGACGAAAGTAGCTCATTTCATCCCAGTGAAGACCACATACACCAGTGCTAAGTTGGCAAAGATATACATGACCAGGATCGTATGTCTGCATGGAGTTCCGAGGACCATTGTATCAGACAGAGAAACCCAGTTTACTCCAAAGTTTTGGAATCAGTTGCATGAAACTTTGGGAACCAGACTAGAGTTCAGTATAGCTTTTCACCCGCAAATAGATGGACAGACTGAAAGAGTAAATCAGATACTGGAGGACATGTTGAGAGCTTGTGTGCTAGACTATGGATCTAGTTGGGACGATAATTTGCCTTATGCGGAGTTCTCTTATAACAACAGTTATCAAGCCAATTTGAAGATGGCCCCTTTCGAAGCACTGTACAGAAGGAGGTGCAGAACACTGTTGTTGTGGGACGAAGCTGGAGACCGACAGTTGTTTGGACCAGATTTGATTAAAGAGTCTAAAGAGAAGGTTAAGCTGATTCGCGATAGACTCAAGGTAGCCCAATCCAGGCAGAAGAGTTATGCGGATTCGAAACGCAAGGAGACAGTCTGGAAGTCAGAGACAGAGTGTATCTTCGAGTATCACCACTTCGAGGAGTAAAGCGCTTTGGAGTTAAGGGAAAGTTAGCGCCACGTTTTGTGGGACCATACAGAGTTTTGGAACGTATGGGAGAAGTTGCCTACAAGTTGGAATTACCTAAAGGACTGTCGGGAGTTCATGATGTATTTCATGTTTCACAGCTGAAGAACTGTCATGCTGAGATGGCCGATATATCGTTAAGAGATACAGTACCCTTGGAGGCGATTCAGTTGAACAGTGATTTGACCAATGAGGAGAAGCCAGTCAGGATTCTTGACTTTACCAGCCGAGTCACCCGCAGCAAAGTAATCAAGTTCTGCAAAGTTCAGTGGAGTCACCATACCGAGGATGAAGCCACCTGGGAACGAGAGGATGATCTTCGCAAAGACCACCCACACCTATTTTCTAGCCAACCCGAATCTCGAGGGCGAGATTCATCTTAAGGTGGGTAGGTTTGTAACATCCCAAATTTCCAATTTGTAATGTTATACATAGATCATTCATGAATATCATTTTTTGCTGCATTTCGTTTCGCGATCCTCGAATCCTAAGCAACTCAAGGACCCTCGGAGAGAGTTGGGGATTTCCCTGTTTTCATATTTGAATTTTATCAAATATTGAAACGAGAATTATTTGTTTTAATTATTTTTCTCTCCGAAAATATTTCGTATTCAAATATATGAGAGGAGATAATATGACTTCTCCAAACAAATGAAATATTGGAGGAAAAATATTAAAATCAAATATTGGATTTTATTCGGAGTTTTGTCGCTATTTTATTTGAATTAGGAAAATATGCGTTTTCCAAAATTGCATTTTAGGCCCAAATAAATGTTCACCTTGTCCGGCCTATTTTTAGAGGACGGGGTAAATTTATTTTGGATTTTTTGGAGTCCATTTAGTATTTCTTTTCTTACTTTTTCTGCACGTAGGAAATTTAAAAAAAAGTCAAACCGACTCCGGGCCGTACCCGAGCGGGACTCCGCCCGGGGGGCCTTTATAAGCCGCCCCGCCCCGAGCCACCGAAGCCCACCAGCACCGCCAGCCCGCCCCACGCCCCAAAACCCTAACCCTAGCCGCGCCGCCGCCGCCCGCCCCGCGCCGGACCTCGCCGGACCCGCCGGACCCGAGGTAGCCGCCTCGGTTTTCATGAGAAAGCCGCTTTGGTTTTTTCTTTCTTCGAAACCCTAGATCCGGTTCGGTTTATTTTCGGTTTAGTTATTTAGCGAACGCCCGTTTTACATTCGTTTTAACGAACGGTTTTCACCATTTAACCGCAGACAGCGAACTTTCGTTCGTTAGCCTGTTCGTTAGTTTTTTTTTCTAGGATTTTCTGCGATTATTTTCGATCGCTATTTCTGATCCGATTTTCGTTTTAGTTTATCTTTTCGCTCGTTTATCGGAATCAGGCGATTCTAGCGCCTAGATCTTCTTCTCGAAACCCTCTTTCTGTTTAACCAACTTGAACAAGATTTTGGAACTGTAAAATTTGACTTTAGTTCAGATTAGTAAACGGATCTTGTTTCTTTCGCAGTTTGAGTTTCGTTGCTACGTTTGATTTGATTCTTTTTGCAAACCGGAGTTCTTAAGTGGAACTTTCTGGTCAATTCTTCTTATTTGAGTTTTTCCCGTGCATCTTTGGTTGATTGCTTATGTATGCTATTGTTTGTTTGCGATTGAATTCCCGGAGTGCGAAGCGTGCTACTACGAGTCTCTAGGTTTCGCGGATCATCAGCAAGGCAAGTAACACTTTGAACATACCTCTTTACTACCCAGTTTTACTGCATTAGATCAATCCCCAAACAATTGCATGGTTAGGATCTGAATTAAATTGTGGGTTGGGAAGTAGCTGAGGTAGTACCTATTCACCTGTTTATTATCAAACCCTGGGAGTTACTTCTACGTTATGATTATATTACTATGCTATGCTCGTAGGCATGGATTGGGTTTGAGTGTATTCATGACAGATGTGAGATTGTTAATTAATGGTTAAACTTAAGGTGGCAACTTAAATACACATCTGGGTGGATTGAGGCACCTGGGGTGCCCAGTGATTGCCTGTATTTTTTGGAAATCCCGGGGTACCGTGTGATTCTCCTATGGACCGCCACCCAGGCTCAAAGGGATCATGAGATTATTCATACTAGAAACTTCCATGTGCAGCCACAAGCTATTATGGGCTCTAGCATAGTTGATTAAGTCGTGTGAACTCTTACAGTGGTAGACTAGCAGATGTAGGGGATGTAGGTGGTACGGTCTACCCATCGTAAGGTGCTAACGCTTCTGAAAGACTATGTCTCGGTCATCCGTTTCTCAAACATCATGTAGTGCGAGAAATCAAACGGAGGAGATCGAGTCTTGTGGGGAAAAGTGCGCAAACCTCTGCATAGTGTACAAACTAATCATGGTTAGCCATGTCCCCGGTTATGGACATCTTGAGTATCTGGTTCTTGGATTATCATGTTGATCTCATCACTACTTAATTAATTTGATGGGTTGTTAATGATTACTTTTAATTGGGATTGAGAGGGGGTTTATGTGACACCCAAAATTTTATTTTGGTTTTATCAAAATCTTTATTTGATTTGAAGGAGGGTTCTTAAAATTTTCTTCTAAAGAACTCTCCCTCTCAAAAAATTTCTTTTATGGCAAGTGTTTTGTTGGGATTTACCCAAGACTTGATCTTTGGTCTTGGAGGTTTTTCCATCTCATGTTGGCTCATCACAAAATGTTTTTTTTTCATTTGGAAAAAAAGTTTTTGAAAATCTTTTAAATAGCCCTATGGCATTTGGAGTGATCTCTTCCCCTTTTTAAAAACTCCTCTTGCCATGACATGAGTGGAAATCCCCTCCCAAAAGCCATTCCCCACCTTTGTGTCAAGTTATACTTCAAATCCAGCATGTTGAACCTCCCCATGATTTTTCCTCCATTTATTTCTAATCAAAATTATTTTCTGCCTTCTACTCTAGCTCTTGGAGATTTACAAAGGAACTACCTTTTCTCCTTTGAATTTGGCCTCCAAACAATTTTCCCTGGCTAGTCCTTAGAGCCCTCAACCAAGATCCATGATGATCCACTGGTCTCCAGTTCAAATTTTTCAAATTGAACTTGCTGCAAGTTTGGACCATATTTCCCAAATTTGATGAAATTCAATTGTTTTCTTCTCCTAAAAATCTGAGAAAATTCAGGCAGCCTCTGGATGCATTGAGAGGTCACCTCACCAAGCCCCAGCTCCAGAAAAAAATTTCTTCACACCAAATCATTTTGTCGAACACCTGAAGGACACTGTTTCTGTCAAATTCAGAAAGTTCAGTAAACAGTATCAGAAGCTGCTGTCGTTTTCTTCAGAACCTTTCCTCGATCTCGCCAGTAGCCACGGTGGCGCCTTGCTCCCTTTTCCCTCCTTCTTATCCCTATGCCGCACGATCGCCTGGAAGCTTGCGGGCGTCAGCGGCGAGCAGGAGGAGGTGCGCCACCCCGTGAGCGACGGCAGCAGCGGCCTTTGCGGCTGCCAGAGAGGCGTAGCGCTGGACGGCGCCGTCCAGCGCCGCCCAAGCCACCAGAGGCCACCGCGTGGCCATCCACTCACCCGTGCACGCTGCGGTCCGTCGTCGTGAACTGCTAGGCGCGGAGCGCGCTCCCTACCGCCGCCGTGCCCGTACGGCCGTTCCGTCAGGGACCGACGTATTACACCAAGCCCGACCGAGGTTTAGCAGAGGAATGGCACCAGTGATCCTCCACGGTGATGCCTAGCCACCTAAACCCCCTGCCCAACCTCTGCCTCTCCGTAATTGCTCGCCGGAGCTATCCCGTTCACGGCCACCCCCTCGGATCGCCTATAAAAGGTGGCCCCGAGCTCGAACTCGAACCCGCACCACCTCCACACACTACCAGTACCACGCCAAGCCACTGAGCAGCCCCCGAGGGAGTCCTCTTCCCCAACTTCGGCCGCCTCGACCCGCTTCGGGACCCAGCTCGATTCACCCCCGTGCGTGCACCCCTACCCCTCAGCTCTTGCCAGTAGCCTCCTAGTACATCCACTCTTCTGACCCGCGCATCAATTTGGAGTTTGCAGCACCCACCGGAGTACTCCACCATCGCCCGAACCGCCGTCCGCCGGAGATAGTGTCGCCGTCGACGTGGTGCTCTCCGACGGCCAAGTCCACCACCCACCGACGCGGAAGAACAACCTGAACCTATTGGTACCCCCCGATCTCTCTACCTCGCCGTGGTTCAACGCCGGCGACCACCGCAGCCTTCGGGCGCCGGCGAGCTCCGTTGGGAGTTTTAAACCTGACGGGTGGGACCCCCCTGTCAGCCTCTCTTCTTTTTTCCCCTCGAACCGTGTTCTGAAAGCGCCTTCAGGCAAAATGCGTTTTCTCTTTGGGCTGGCGCATTTCATTCCGAACCGTTTTATGTTTTCTCAAACAAGTCCCTGGATCTTTTCTGTTTCATCACAGATCAGTCCTTGGACTAAAACCCTTATATCTTTTTAATAAAAGATGATTTTGATTGATTCTTTTTCTGTCAGTCTTATATTTTTGCCTAGTTTTTTATAGTATTTATTTGGAAAAAATTTGGAACAATTTTTATGCACGCAACGATTTTCACGTTAGTATACGGTTTCGTTATACCGTAGGTTCCGGAGGAGGTGACGGAGCCGCGAACTTCGCCGAGCTAGACTCCGACTTCTCCGAACCAGGCAAGCATGTTTGAACCTTTGATATGATAGGTGTTTTGCATGTTTGCTTGAATGGCTTGTGCATGGCATATGAGCATCGGTGAGTATTACGTTGCATGCAAGGCAACAAACCGTGTGCTTCGAAGTTACTGTGATCTTTGATGAGAGATGACCTGATCATGTGGTGACATGAAAGGTAGTAAGATGGTATTGTTGTAGCATGCCAGTCTTACGTCATCCGATAAACTCCGACGTTAGCATGGACTGAGCCACGTTATCGTCCTTTCCCCCTTTTCGTGCTGCCACACGTTTTCTGCAAAGAATACGGTTTAGTAAGTTGCTAACCTCTTTCCTGGTACACACCAATTAGAGGGGCCGGGATGAGGGTTCCATGGCCCTGGATTAAAGCCAGTCATCCGGTCAGGGGGCATGGGTGTTTCCGGTTGGGACCGAGAGGGGGGCACCCCTTAGACCGTGCGGTATAAATTTGATCCCATGCTACGCGAGGTTGTAGCCTCCCCGTCTCAAGGTTTTTCTTGAACGTTGCCGAGGGTGATTCCTGGCATCGGAATGTTGAATGGGTGTGTACTGGTTAGATGTGTTTCTCCTAAAACACTGTAAACGGAACTAGTCCCTTGTGACTACTGAAATCCGTTGGTTGTGGTTAAATAGTACAAGCTCTGCAGAGTCAAATCCCTCCAAGTCATCGTGTCCATGGTCAAAGACCGTGGCCAGCATATCTATATCCATGTCAGTCCCTGTGTCAGTTTTCATGGAAATCCCCGGTGAACAAGCTTGAGTGGTAAAACCCGGTTGAACGTTATTCCTGCGGATGGACTAACCCCTCTTATTTATCTCGTACCTGAATATTCCCCTGAAATGATTTAAATTCATGAGCTACTGAAATATCAAGTTATGAAATATAAGCCCTTCATGTGATGTCGCTCAGACGTCCGACTGTGGCACTCTTGTCATTTACTTTTGGTATAAGCCCTTTATGTGATGTCGCTCAGACGTCCGACTGTGGCACTCTTGTCATTTACTTTTGATATAAGCCCTTTATGTGATGTCGCTCAGACGTCCGACTGTGGCACGCTCGTTATTTACTTTCGATATAAGCCCTTTACGTGATGTCGCTCAGACGTCCGACTGTGGCACGCACTATCATTTATATTCTTTTATAAGCCCTTTATGTGGTGTCGCCTTGACGCCCGACTGCGGCATTGTTATTTCATTTGTACCCTTCCGAGGAGTCATTCAGACACTCGATTGGCCTTCAGCATTACTTTGGGATTTCGGGAGGACTACCGCCCGACTTCCTTTTTATTTCCCATGCATAGCTACTTTATTATCTGAGTGCGCTTTATTAGTCTGTTCATACTCATCATGTTTGCATGTGTTATATCTTATGTCCAAGCTGTCTTGCGAGTACTTTCATAGTACTCACCTGGCTTGTTGATTTGGCCAGATGTTGACGAAGGCGATCTCATGGATGAAGAGTTTGATAGTGAGTCCGACGCCTAGAGGAGTCCCAGTCAGTCCCGTGCGATCCTGGATATTGGTCACTTGTATTATATATGCTTCCGCCACCCGCAATAAGTATCCTCGAGCCTCACTCCGACGCTCGAAGAGCTGTTAGATTCAGGAGTCATGTCACCCACTTCACTGTGACATATCCACCACCGCTTCTATTTGTGAGTCAGTAGTTATGCCACCCTATCCGCCTTTATGTATTATCGGCGTGCTTGTAATAAATTGTTGAGCTGTCTCCGCTCAACCTTGTATTATAATTAGTACTCCTGGTTTTTCTTCTGTGATCAAGAATTTCTATACCAGTGAGGAGGATTCTTCTCTACTGGTCCGTAAAAGGGGTCGGTTTCTCAATAAATATTTTTATTGGAAAACCGGTCGTGACAAGCTTGGTATCAGAGCCAGGCTGACTGTAGGAAGCCACTAGGTGCGATCGCTAATCGGTTATTAGCGTCTTTAGTGCTTTTTCAGCATTTTGCAAATGTAGCTATTTTCTGTTGGTCATCATAAATTTATGATTTGACTACTCAGAATTTTGCCTACTTTTGTAGATGGCTGGCAGCGACTGCGAGACTCGGGTGTTCACTAATGTGCCTGAGGGGTTTGTCAAACTTCTCGTCTCCATCACCAAGCTCACGATCGGGCCAGCGACTCGTCTGGAGTTCACGCTTTACCAGCACAAGCTCAGCGACGACGTGTCTATGCACCAGGCCGTGGTGCAATTCAAGGGAGGACGTTCTGCGTCTCGCCACTTCCATTTTGTGGGAAGGGCCATACCTACGGAGAGGCATGCCATGCAGATGGCCGCCCGTGAGGCGATAGCTCGCCTTCGAGATATTCTTCCTTCGATGAAGACTCGTCGCTACCGCTACCTCCCATGCCATGTGCCATATACTTGTCACTATGGATTCGCCTGCCATAGGGGAGAGCGAGATGAAGCGATCGAGATGCTTGTTGAGTATCTCAAAGCTCTGGAGGCAGCTTTCGACAACCTCGTGGACGATCTTGTGGCTGCCCGTATGGACTTAGTTCGGGGCTGTTCTGCCAACAGGAGGGAGCTTCTCCACATGGCACCGCCACTGACGTTCGTCTCATCCTCAGCATCCTATTCACCTGCCATTTTGGCCACCGCTCGCCGTCTGCCTACCACTGAGGAGTTCGACCAGGTCATTGCTCCTACTCCAGTCAGAGCTGCACCGCCTGCCGCACCCACACTACCGCCTATCGCACCCGCGCCATCCCCTCAGCGCAGTGCTACGCGCCTGCAGCCTATTAGGGAGGAGGTGGAGGTTGAGTCTCCTGCACCGCTGGGTCTTACCCTCGGCAAGGGGAAGGACATCTTCACCATCTCCAACTGACTGCGCCTAGTAGCCGCGCGTTGTGTCTGCCTGTATGATATGTCTTTATGTACGTAAGTTGTGGTTGTTGTGTGCGCATCATGTAGGATCCCGGAGCAGTGTACTAGCTTAATAACATGTCAGGAGTGTGTACGCACATCCTGAGTGATGTATCGTATGTTTGCGTATCACGTGTAAGATTTGTACTGAGCAATCCTTCTCCGTGTGCAATCAAATATTTTCTTGAAAAATCTTGAGGTCTTTTAAAAATTTTGCCTTTGCAAAATTTTCCTTGTGCCACACAGTTCTTCTCATGAGTTTTGCAAAATATACCCCAGAGTGGAAAATGTCTCGTCCGTGGACTTGTTCCATGCCAAATCCACCCGAAGAAGTTTATGGAACACAGACAAGCAACAACTTCACACAGGGACAGTCTAGTCAACCGGACAGCGAGGCAGCCTTATCTCAAGTATGCCGCCTTTTCGAACAAAGCCAGCAACAGCACCAAGAGATGATGAATCACGTCATCAATATGGGAAATCACCGTGAACCATACCAACCGCATTCCAAGCTGTCTGAACTGCAGAAGACACGCCCTCCAACGTTTGCTCACACTGATAGGCCACTTGAAGCCGATGATTGGCTTCGAGACATCGAAAGAAAGTTGATTATTGCTCAATGTTCTGGTCATGAGAAGGTGCTTTATGCACCTCACTACCTCACTGGAGCAGCTGCCGCATGGTGGGAAAACTTCCTACACATGCATCCCAGTGAACATAACATCACTTGTGAAGAGTTTAAGGAAGGCTTTCGTGGGGCACAGATCCCCAGGAGCATCATAAAAATCAAGAAAAGAGAATTTGATGACCTCAAGCAGAGAGCCATGACAGTGACGGAATACAACAGTTAGTTTACCCAACTATATCATTATGCCTATGATGAGCATTGACTGAGAACAAAAGGATGGAAAAAAATTTGGATGGCCTGGCGCTAGCACTAAAATGCCAATTGGTCGTACACACTTTCCCCGATTTCAAAACTCTGGTTGACAAGGCCATTACGTTGGAGAATGAGCGCCGCAGTCTGGAAGATATTCGTAAGCGAAAAAGGGACAAGACGACTCTTGCTCGCAACAACCGGAGCAAGACCAATGTTCAGAGGAATGAAGCAAGAAAATCCACGACTACTACTCTAAGGCCAACCAGACAGTTTCATTCAAGGGACAAGGACGTCACGTACCATCCAGGGGTCACTTGCTATGCTTGTGGAGAGGAAGGGCACTATGCCAAACAGTGCCCAAAACCAAGGAACTCGGCCCCCAAGCCGAGCAATGGTGGGAACAATCCAGCCCCCAAGCGTACCAATTTCAATCCCAACAATAATCACAGGAAGGGTCACCTGAACCATGTGACCAAGGAAGGAGCACAGAATGCCCCAGACATCATACTCGGTACGTTCCCTGTCAACACAGTACCTGCCACGGTTTTGTTTGATTCTGGAGCTTCTCACTCATTCATTTCGAAGAGTTTCGTTTTGCAACATGGTTTTCCGATTCTTCCTTTGGAAAAATCTATGATTATCAAGTCCCCCGGGAATAAGCAGATCACTCAGAGTTACTGCCAAGGAGTGATTATTGAATTCGAAGGACTAAAGTTTCAGGCTAATCTCATCGTGTTGGAAAATAAAGGACTGGATGTTATCCTAGGGATGGACTGGTTGACCACCAACAAGGGATTTATTGACTGTTTCAATCGGACTGTGATTCTCACTCACCAACACGGCAAGACAATAAGGGTTACAGCTCAAGAGAGACCACGGTCACGGCAACCAAAGTTGAACAAAGTGGACATTTCAGAATTGAGAAAAGTTCCAGTGGTGTGCGAGTTTCCCGACGTGTTCCCTAAAGAACTCCCAGGCATGCCACCAGACCGAGAGATAGAGTTCAGCATTGAACTAGCACCTGGCACCACCCCCATCTACAAGAAACCGTATAGAATGGCACCATCCGAGTTGGTGGAACTGAAGAAGCAAATAAAGGAATTACTGGACAAAGGATTTATTCGAGCCAGCTCCTCACCATGGGGTTCACCAGTATTATTTGCCAAGAAAAAGGATGGGACACTGAGGTTGTGTATAGACTATCGAGCTCTCAACATGGTCACCACCAAAAACAAATATCCGATGCCACGGATAAATGATTTGTTTGACCAGCTTGCCCACGCCAAGGTGTTCTCAAAAATTGATTTAAGATCGGGATATCACCAATTGAAAGTACGGACAGAAGAATCCCTAAGACAGCATTCACCTCCAGATACGGATTATATGAGTTCACAATAATGCCATTTGGATTGACGAACGCCCCCGCATACTTTGTCCACCTCATGAACAAAGTGTTTATGAAATTCATGGACAAATTTGTTGTGGTGTTCATTGACGATATTCTGGTGTACTCAAGGACACCATAAGAACATGCTGAACATCTCAGAATAGTATTGGGAGAATTAAGGAAACACCAATTGTACGCCAAATTTAGCAAATGCGAATTTATGCTAAGACAAGTTGGTTTTCTGGGCCATATATTGACCCAAGAAGGCGTGGCCGTAGACCCAGAAAAAGTCAAAGCCATACTTGACTGGAAACCACCAGCAAACGTAACTGATGTACGGAGTTTTCTGGGAATGGCTGGATATTACCGAAGATTTATTGAAGGATTCTCCACTGTGGCAAAACCAATGACACAGTTGCTCAAGAAAGACAAGAAATTTGTATGGACGGAAGCGTGCGAGAAAAGCTTCCAAGAGCTCAAGAAGAAACTAACAACAGCACCAGTTTTGGTTGTGCCGGATATACACAAAAGTTTTGAAGTGTATTGTGACGCGTCCCGGAAAGGCCTCGGATGCGTATTGATGCAGGACGGCAAAGTTGTCGCATATGCTTCCCGGCAACTACGGAAACATGAGGAAAATTATCCTACTCATGACTTGGAGCTAGCAGCGGTCATCCATGCACTCAAAGAGTGGAGGCACTTTCTGTTGGGAAATCATTGTGAAATATATACGGACCATAAGAGCCTTAAATATATTTTCACGCAACCAGAGCTAAATTTACGACAACGACGCTGGTTGGAATTGGTCAAAGACTATGATGTCGGCATTCACTACCATCCAGGGAAAGCAAATGTAGTGGCAGATGCTCTTAGTCGGAACCCCAGCCCGGGCAACGACAGTTCACCGAACTTGAGACCTGAGTTTCAGCAGGAGTTCGCTAGACTCAACATGGTGTTAGTCTCTGAGGGCAACGTATCAAATCTGGAGATACATCCCACCCTAATGGAACAAATTAAGAAGGCTCAGCAGGGACATCCCAGCATCGAAGGTATAAAGAGAAAAATGAGCCTTGGCAAGGCTTCAGAGTTCGTCACAGACAATGAGGGAGTATTATGGTACGGGGACAGGCTTTGCGTACCAAACATTGAGGGACTCAAGCAACAAATCCTAACCGAAAGCCACACCGCCCCATATTCGATCCACCCTGGTGGAACCAAAATGTACAAAGACATTCAGGAAAGATTTTGGTGGCACGGTATGAAAAGGGATATAGCCGCATTCATTGCTTGTTGCGATTCATGTCAGCGCATAAAAGCCGAGCATCAAAAGCCAGCAGGGCTACTACAGCCAAACAGAATACCTGAGTGGAAATGGGATGAAATTGGAATGGACTTCATCGTCGGACTACCTCGATCACAACGCGGAAATGATGCCATATGGGTCATCACAGATAGGCTAACCAAGGTAGCACATTTCATTCCCGTGAAGACGACCTACTCCACTCAAAGGCTAGCTAAGCTTTATCTCTCCCGTATAGTTTGTCTGCATGGAGTCCCAAAGACTATAATATCCGACCGAGGCACTCAATTTGTCTCTAAATTTTGGGATCACTTACAACAAGCTCTAGGCACTCAACTAGCATTCAGTACAGCATACCACCCCCAGACTGATGGACAGACTGAACGCGTGAACCAGATCCTAGAGGACATGCTGAGAGCCTGTGTGCTCACCTATGGATCCAGTTGGGAAGAAAGTTTGCCGTGTGCCGAGTTCGCTTACAACAACAGTTACCAAGCCAGCCTACAGATGGCACCTTTTGAAGCTTTGTACGGACGGAGATGTCGTACCCCATTAAACTGGTCAGAAACAGGTGACAGTCATATCTTTGGCCCAGACATGCTCAAGGAAGCCGAGGAGAAAGTTAAACAGATCAGGGACAGACTCAGGACAGCTCAAAGCCGACAAAAGAGCTATTACGATCGAAAACATCGAGAGGTCAGCTTTGAACCCGGTGATTACGTATACCTACGAGTGTCTCCTATGCGGGGCCTGCAACGGTTCAAAATTAAAGGGAAGCTAGCCCCGAGATTTATTGGACCTTTCTGTATAGCTGCACGAAGAGGCACAGTAGCCTACCAGCTAGACCTACCCAAAGAGCTGTCATACGTCCACGACGTGTTCCACGTCTCACAGTTGAGGAAATGTGTAAGCAACCCGGAAAAGCATGTATCTCATGAGAGCATTGATGTACAACCAGACCTCACCTACAGAGAGCGGCCAGTAAAGATATTGGAAGAGTCTGAAAGGAGGACCCGTCAGAAAACAACTAAATTTTTCAAGGTTCAGTGGAGTAATCACACTGAGGATGAAGCTACATGGGAAAGGGAAGATTTTCTTCAGGCAGAGTACCCACAGCTATTTGAGGATCAGCTAAAATCTCGGGGACGAGATTTTTCCTAAGGGGTTAGGTGTTGTGACACCCAAAATTTTATTTTGGTTTTATCAAAATCTTTATTTGATTTGAAGGAGGGTTCTTAAAATTTTCTTCTAAAGAACTCTCCCTCTCAAAAAATTTCTTTTATGGCAAGTGTTTTGTTGGGATTTACCCAAGACTTGATCTTTGGTCTTGGAGGTTTTTCCATCTCATGTTGGCTCATCACAAAATGTTTTTTTTCATTTGGAAAAAAAGTTTTTGAAAATCTTTTAAATAGCCCTATGGCATTTGGAGTGATCTCTTCCCCTTTTTAAAAACTCCTCTTGCCATGACATGAGTGGAAATCCCCTCCCAAAAGCCATTCCCCACCTTTGTGTCAAGTTATACTTCAAATCCAGCATGTTGAACCTCCCCATGATTTTTCCTCCATTTATTTCTAATCAAAATTATTTTCTGCCTTCTACTCTAGCTCTTGGAGGTTTACAAAGGAACTACCTTTTCTCCTTTGAGTTTGGCCTCCAAACAATTTTCCCTGGCTAGTCCTTAGAGCCCTCAACCAAGATCCATGATGATCCACTGGTCTCCAGTTCAAATTTTTCAAATTGAACTTGCTGCAAGTTTGGACCATATTTGCCAAATTTGATGAAATTCAATTGTTTTCTCCTCCTAAAAATCTGAGAAAATTCAGGCAGCCTCTGGATGCATTGAGAGGTCACCTCACCAAGCCCCAGCTCCAGAAAAAAAATTCTTCACACCAAATCATTTCGTCGAACACCTGAAGGACACTGTTTCTGTCAAATTCAGAAAGTTCAGTAAACAGTTTCAGAAGCTGCTGTCGTTTTCTTCAGAACCTTTCCTCGATCTCGCCAGTAGCCACGGTGGCGCCTTGCTCCCTGTTCCCTCCTTCTTATCCCTGCATCGCACGATTGCCTGGAAGCTTGCGGGCGTCGGCGACGAGCAGGAGGAGGTGCGCCACCCCGTGAGCGACGGCAGCAGCGGCCTTTGCGGCTGCCAGAGAGGCGCAGCGTTGGACGGCGCCGTCCAGCGCCGCCCAAGCCACCAGAGGCCACCGCGTGGCCATCCACTCACCCGTGCACGCTGCGGTCCATCATCGTGAACTGCTAGGCGCGGAGCACGCTCCCTGCCGCCGCCGTGCCTGTACGGCCATTCCGCCGGGGACCGACGTATTACACCAAGCCCGACCGAGGTTTAGCAGAGGAATGGCACCAGTGATCCTCCATGGTGATGCCTAGCCACCTAAACCCCCTGCCCAGCCTCTGCCTCGCCGTAATTGCTCGCCAGAGCTATCCCGTTCACGGCCACCCCCTCGGATCGCCTATAAAAGGAGGCCCCGAGCTCGAACTCGAACCCGCACCACCTCCACACACTACCAGTACCACGCCAAGCCACTGAGCAGCCCCCGAGGGAGTCCTCTTCCCCAACTCCGGCCGCCTCGACCCGCTTCGGGACCCAGCTCGATTCACCCCCGTGCGTGCGCCCCTACCCCTCAGCTCTTGCCAGTAGCCTCCTAGTACATCCACTCTTCTGACCCGCGCATCAATTTGGAGTTTGCAGCACCCACCGGAGTACTCCACCATCGCCCGAACCGCCGTCCGCCGGAGATAGTGTCGCCGTCGACGTGGTGCTCTCCGACGGCCAACTCCACCACCCACCGACGCGGAAGAACAACCTGAACCTATTGGTACCCTCCGATCTCTCTACCTCGCCGTGGTTCAATGCCGGCGACCACCACAGCCTTCGGGCGCCGGCGAGCTCCGTTGGGAGTTTTAAACCTGACGGGTGGGACCCCCCGTCAGCCTCACTTCTTTTTCCCCCTCGAACCGTTTTCTGAAAGCGCCTTCGGGCAAAATGTGTTTTCTCTTTGGGCTGGCGCATTTCATTCCGAACCGTTTTATGTTTTCTCAAACAAGTCCCTGGATCTTTTCTGTTTCATCACAGACCAGTCCTTGGACTAAAACCCTTATATCTTTTTAATAAAAGATGATTTTGATTGATTCTTTTTCTATCAGTCTTATATTTTTGCCTAGTTTTTTATAGTATTTATTTGGAAAAAATTTGGAACAATTTTTATGCACGCAACGATTTTCACGTTAGTATACGGTTTCGTTATACCGTAGGTTCCGGAGGAGGTGACGGAGCCGCGAACTTCGCCAAGCTAGACTCCGACTTCTCCGAACCAGGCAAGCATGTTTGAAACTTTGATATGATAGGTGTTTTGCATGTTTGCTTGAATGGTTTGTGCATGGCATATGAGCATCGGTGAGTATTACGTTGCATGCAAGGCAACAAACCGTGTGCTTTGAAGTTACTGTGATCTTTGATGAGAGATGACCTGATCATGTGGTGACATGAAAGGTAGTAAGATGGTATTGTTGTAGCATGCCAGTCTTACGTCATCCGATAAACTCCGACGTTAACGTGGACTGAGCCACGTTATCGTCCTTTCCCCCTTTTCGTGCTGCCACACGTTTTCTGCAAAGAATACGGTTTAGTAAGTTGCTAACCTCTTTCTTGGTACACACCAATTAGAGGGGCCGGGATGAGGGTTCCATGGCCCTGGATTAAAGCCAGTCATCCGGTCAGGGGGCATGGGTGTTTCCGGTTGGGACCGAGAGGGGGGCACCCCTTAGAGCGCGCGGTATAAATTTGATCCCATGCTACGCGAGGTTGTAGCCTCCCCGTCTCAAGGTTTTTCTTGAACGTTGCCGAGGGTGATTCCTGGCATCGGAATGTTGAATGGGTGTGTACTGGTTAGATGTGTTTCTCCTAAAACACCGTAAACGGAACTAGTCCCTTCTGACTACTGAAATCCGTTGGCTGTGGTTAAATAGTACAAGCTCTGTAGAGTCAAATCCCTCCAAGTCATCGTGTCCATGGTCAAAGACCGTGGCCAGCATATCTATATCCATGTCAGTCCCTGTGTCAGTTTTCGTGGAAATCCCCGGTGAACAAGCTTGAGTGGTAAAACCCGGTTGAACGTTATTCCTGTGGATGGACTAACCCCTCTTATTTATCTCGTACCTGAATATTCCCTTGAAATGATTTAAATTCATGAGCTACTGAAATATCAAGTTATGAAATATAAGCCCTTTATGTGATGTCGCTCAGACGTCCGACTGTGGCACTCTTGTCATTTACTTTTGGTATAAGCCCTTTATGTGATGTCGCTCAGACGTCCGACTGTGGCACTCTTGTCATTTACTTTTGATATAAGCCCTTTATGTGATGTCGCTCAGACGTCCGACTGTGGCACGCTCGTTATTTACTTTCGATATAATCCCTTTACGTGATGTCGCTCAGACGTCCGACTGTGGCACGCACTGTCATTTATATTCTTTTATAAGCCCTTTATGTGGTGTCGCCTTGACGCCCGACTGCGGCATTGTTATTTCATTTGTACCCTTCCGAGGAGTCATTCAGACACTCGATTGGCCTTCAGCATTACTTTGGGATTTCGGGAGGACTACCGCCCGACTTCCTTTTTATTTCCCATGCATAGCTACTTTATTATCTGAGTGCGCTTTATTAGTCTGTTCATACTCATCATGTTTGCATGTGTTATATCTTATGTCCAAGCTGTCTTGCGAGTACTTTCATAGTACTCACCTGGCTTGTTGATTTGGCCAGATGTTGACGAAGGCGATCTCATGGATGAAGAGTTTGATAGTGAGTCCGACGCCTAGAGGAGTCCCAGTCAGTCCCGTGCGATCCTGGATATTGGTCACTTGTATTATATACGCTTCCGCCACCCGCAATAAGTATCCTCGAGCCTCACTCCGACGCTCGAAGAGCTGTTAGATTCAGGAGTCATGTCACCCACTTCACTGTGACATATCCACCACCGCTTCTATTTGTGAGTCAGTAGTTATGCCACCCTATCCGCCTTTATGTATTATCGGCGTGCTTGTAATAAATTGTTGAGCTATCTCCGCTCAACCTTGTATTATAATTAGTACTCCTGGTTTTTCTTCTGTGATCAAGAATTTGTCTACCAGTGAGGAGGATTCTTCTCTACTGGTCCGTAAAAGGGGTCGGTTTCTCAATAAATATTTTTATTGGAAAACCGGTCGTGACAGTTTACCTTCTCAATATTTTCAACAAACTTTGTAGTTAAATAAAACTTATTCCTTTGCAGTAGGGAAAAATTGGCCTTTCGCAAAAACATATTTACCCTACAGCCTCCACCAGCCATATATGCATGTAGTGATAGCATATTTCTGTTCATTATCCTTTTGTGTTACATTGCCAGCATATTCCATGTGCTGACCCATTTTCGGGCTGCAACGTATCATGTTGCAGACTTTTCAGACGACGAGTAAGGAGCCTTAGGTTGTGCTCTTTCACTCAGTGATGCCGTTGGAGTTGATGGACTCACTTTATCTTCCAAGCCTTCCGTTGTTATCGTTTAAGCCATATTTATTGTAATAAGTTCTCTTTTGAGACATTCGATGTAATAAGTGTCTGATTGCTACTCTGTTATAAATCCTTCAAGTACTATGTGTGTCAGCATTACCGATCCAGGGATGACACATGCACAGAGATCAGACTGTATGAGGTCTGGTCGCTACATGTGGTATAAATAATCATGTCAATTATTACTTGTATTGTGTTTGTTCCCCTCTACTTTGAAGATTAACAAAATGTAGGAAATAAATAGCAATTAAATTCTACATCTACTGATCGTGCCATGCTACGCATGGCACCAGTTCAGCGCCATCCCAGACAGTTCATTGATTTTTGAAGCGAGAGGGAGCCGCACGTATGATTTTGGCGTGTACAAAGGGAATTCAAGGGCGATCATCTATGGTGAAAACTGG
Source organism: Triticum aestivum (assembly GCF_018294505.1). Taxonomy (NCBI): domain Eukaryota; kingdom Viridiplantae; phylum Streptophyta; class Magnoliopsida; order Poales; family Poaceae; genus Triticum; species Triticum aestivum. The sequence continues at coordinate 406,633,650 of NC_057808.1, forward strand.
TGCAGGTTTGTTCAAGACTTCGACCTGCGAGAAGGTGACCTTGTCTCCTTCGATTTGACTGAAGACATTACTATGGTGTACTGCTGCAACCTGCCAAGGACATGCGATCAAAACGAAGAGCGTAAAGATCCTCTAGAATTAGCTGCATAACGAAGGGAATTAATCTGATGAAGCAAGAGAAGCGTAACCTACATGACCTTTGGCGATGAAGAAAGGTTATATAGGTGCATTTTTTGTCCACCGCTTCACCAAGTCGAACATAGCAGGAAAGACGATGGTATGTTTTTGGTGGACTAGTATTTTCTATTTTGTATGCAATTTTCTTTGTTTTTTCATGGAGAGAAAGATTAATGATATGCTATTGTAGTTGAAACCAGTGAATACACTGATGTGTGTTTTTGCATATCCTTTTGTTTCCCATAACTGAAGATCCTTATGTAATATATGTAGATGTAGCTGAAGATCCTTTTGTTTACTGCTCCTTCACATATTTGATAATTTTTCTTCCTATGACGGTGCATATAGAGATTACCGGTGAAACTTGTTGACGCCCTAAAGACCCCAGGAGATGGGGAGATACCGGGCGATGGGCTTGCTGGCATTCGACTGTGCAAGGACAGTTTCATGCCGGTCAAGTACCACAAGTGTGATGATGGCCGCATCATCTTCGGCAAGGGATGGAGTGATTTTGTTGACAGTGAAGAGCTCAAGGTTCATAAAGCTGTTCTTTTCGGTTTCAAGACCACCACCCATGAAGATCTTCATATCGACGTGGTTATGAACATGCTGACCAAGGATCCACAAATGTAGCACGACAACGCAAGAGTGTCCTTTACACTAGGTATACTGCAAAAAACTATGTTGATAGCAGTTATGCATCTATGGGGTTACGTCTTCATTATGTCTTGGGTGACGATGACTATGAGAGGAGGACATGTTGCAGTTAGAGTAAATGCTAGGATTCGGCCCTATTCAGGACTCAAAATAGGGCTTACATAGGTGGTTGCTTTATTGGCTGTTGTTTCCCTGGCTATAATCATGAACGATGGTAATGCAAATGGAATCGTTAAGGGGGTTTTATAATATTTTAAATCATGGAGTTAAGATGGTAGAAGTACCTATGAGTGTTTGCGTAGGAGATGCGGGAAGGGCATCAGTTGTGTTCTTGACTCTTTGGTAATGCAGGAATAATGTGAGATTACAAAATAAATGGTATAGTGATCTTATGATTCTTGTTTGGCTAATTTGCATGTGGATCATGGGATGGTCTATATTGCAGATGAAGGTGGTAAACAAAGAGGTGCTGATGTTGGGAGCAAAGAGGTGTTGATGGTCTATATGCGCAGGCTAGAGCATGTAGCAGGTGAATTGTACAGTTCCTCGCAAGTGTGGAGTCACAGGGTACTGCGGTGTCGCCTGCGCATCTCTCAGCTATATTTTCTGTCCTCTGCCGTAGTTTTATTTTTTGGACCTTCATGTTAAGTCTGGCTGGGCTTGCTACCATGTATGATTTGTGCTGCTAGTTGATTACTTTAGTTTCTAGCTGTAGTTTGTATCAGGGGCTTGAAAGACCATGTGGTTTCTGTTAATGGAAAATCACAGGGGGCGATCCTTCTTTGATTAAAAAAATGAACTTTCTCTATGCAATTAAAAAATAAAATTTCTTTATTCAAACCTAGTTGAGAACAGTATTCATTATAAATCTGAAATAATCTTTTGGTAAAAATGGCTATCGCATTCTGTATCATAGCTAGCGAAACCGAAACAAAATAAACGTCTTAAGTATAATATCTCGTGAACGTGGATGAAATTAGGCAAGACAACTAGAATAAAGGATGATTCAACTTGCAGGAAATTTGAACTTACGACTTACTAGCAGTATAATAAAGTTTACAGATTATCAGCTAGATAAATAGAAGAAACATTTTAGGTTGATTCATTCTTGCTTCTGGACTTCCTCGACTGCCTAGATGGTTTGGTGAGATGCTAGCACAGACTCTCGAACCCCTTCTGGAAGTTCACCAAGCGCCTGTATACATCGTAGGTGGCATACGTGTCCCTGGAAGCATAATAGATGTTCTTCAAGGGCAAGGGCGCTTCTGCCCATATATGGTGGTCATCTTCTGTGATAGGATCCTTCATCTTGTTGTAGCTGTGGTGGATGATGGAACTAGCGTCGTCAGCCAAGCCATACTTTGGCTTAATCGTCACTGGATCAGGCACTCTCCACATATTCTGGATATCCACAAAGTTTTGTACCACCAGACCAACACGGTTGAGTTCTTTCTCGTCATTGTTGATGTCCACCCCAACAAAGTTGTACTCCTCGTCGAGCAGGAAGGCCGCAAGCAGGCCGCAGTGCTCATCAACAACGCTTATGTGGTACACGAGGCCGTAGATGCCAACGCATAACTGGACCACGGCAGCCATCTGTGTCGAACCACGAGGCCAGGTGAACTCCACATCCAGTGCAACTATCTTCTAGTCGTCGTTCCGCAGCCAGTATTTGAATCTGCCAATGCAGTACTCAACACAGCTAGCCTTGTTCGTGTACTTCACAAAAATTTCGGTATTTCCATCTGCCCTAGCAGCATAATCTTTCTCGAACGCCATGCCGAAGGACTGTAATTGATGAAACCAGTATAAGACATGAAGCATGACAATAACATGATAACAATAAGCCGAGATGAATATGACGGCAGATAGTATAGTAATTCTGGCGCTATTGATAGTTTATGTAAAAAAGTGCATGAACAATTTAAACTAAACAAGTACTCCCTCTGTAAAGAAATCACTAAAGTAGTGAACCAAAAGTTGTTATATTTCCTTGCAGAGGGAGTATATGCGAATTAACAATCAAAATTTATGCTCTTGAAATATTTATCTAAACAACTGCATCAACAATCAAGAATAAACATGTATCTATGAATTGTTCATCGCCCATGCAGATGAAACAGTGTGTACAAACTAAAGAAGCAGGAGAAAAACAAGAAATTGACAAGACAACGGACTAGATGTTGCATGCAGATGAATCTGTGTGCAAAATTCTCATAAGGCAACAAACTACATGTTGCAGGCAGATGAATCTGTGCGCACAAAATAAAGAAGCAGGAGAATAAGAAATTTACAAGAAGAAGGCCATCGTATGTGCTGCTACTAGAGAAATACTAACATAATTGACAGGAAGGAGAACTCACCATTCCAGAAGCCAGATTGTTGGGAGAGTGGGCGACGCAGAGGAAGAGGGAATCGAGAGGACGCAGAGGCAGAGGAACCGTTTTTGGAGAGTCGTGGCAGTGAGGACGAAGCGCCCTCGCGCATGCCCGTCCTAAATAATTGGGACGGGGCTCGTCGTGCCTGTTGGAGTCCTCGCTTCCTTTCTCATGTTCACATTTAAAATGGGCTCATCCCATTATAATAGGCCCGTATAAGAAAGCACAAGAAGCCCAAACGCTTCACGGTTGAGATTATTGATCTAAACTTGCTAAAAAATTCTCAAAATAAAAAACTAGCTAAAAACATTACATGATCTAAAACTACCTCTTCGTGAGATCCCAAATTCCCAATATTTCCTTGTGATCGGTTGTTAGAGAATCCCCTATAAATACAAAGCTTTTCACGGCATAGATCGTATACTTCCACCCCACGCCTCCCATACCTAGCCTTCCATGACTACACCGAATTACCACCCCACACCGCCCAAAGTAGATCCCAGGTCGGTGAAGCCGACGGAGCCGTCATCTTCGAAGCCTGCGTCGGCGAATCCTGAGATGAAAGAGAAGGGCACTTCAGAGAAGCCGACGAAAGAGAAGGGCACGTCGGAGAAGCCGGCGAAGCAAAAGATGAAAGCGAACGGCAATGGAGCTGGTCGCCATCGAGAGAATCCTCCGGTAACGATCGAGATCCTTGTATTATGTATACTCCCTCCTTCCCAAGTCTGCATGCAATCCCATTATTTATGGCGCACTTCCTTTTGATCTCGTTTAGTTACAGCCATAACTATCTATCCCTATTTTACCGAAGGGAGATGGGTGTGTCTAGAAAGAAAAGAAAAAAGGACAAAAAAAAGGCTTGCACGAATCTTAGCATAAAATCAATGACATAGGACTTAGATAAGCAATACTTAGAGCACATCTAGATGTGCTTTAGCAAAACTTAAGGGAGATTGTGGATGCCTTCCTCTCTTAGTTTTTAGTCGTGAATGCCTCTCTCTGTAATGAAACTTGCGCTAATTTTCGTGCTGGAAAGTTCTACGTGCAACGATATGGAAAGGAAGGACTAGTAATTTAACTTTGTTTAAAACCAGCAACCGAATCAACAAAATAATCGTAGTACTCCAAAATGCCTGATCAAATATGCAGTAGATAGAATACAAAGTAGTTTTGTAGGTAAGTTGCACGCCTCACTTATTTGGCATTGAGAACATCAAATGTATGTATTATATTAAATTTTAGGTTGACGAGAAAGAAAGGAGAAAACTAAAGAGAAAGATGGACAGTAGGCTCACATGTTTTGGTCCATGTCAACATTTTTAGGCTTCTTGATGATGCCTAGTTGTGTTTTTGGTTGCTTGAGTCACTACTATGGTCATGTTTACTGGACATAAGGTTATCGTCTCTGTTTATATGCCTTAAAATTGGAAATTGCTAATTTTTTGGCATAGGCTTTCTAAATGAGTTCTTAGTCTCTAGTCATTGAAACTGTTGGTGATTGCCCTTAATTTTGCATGGTCTTTACTAATTGATCTTTATGAATCTGATGGGAACTAAGGAGTGTGCTCTTGAATGCTTGCAATGGAATTGCTATATTCCTTTTTTTAGATTATCTATAAACTATTGATCTTCTGATCATGTATGCAATTATTTTCGTAAGCGTGACGCCTGAAACTTTAGTAGTGTACATAGACCAAAGTCTACTCTTTCTACTAAAAATCTATACTATTATCAGTCAATTTGCCGACAGAGATAGCTTGTTTTTCTATGTCTGGTGTTCATTATATGGCTTAGAAGCTCTATGATTTCATGCAGTACTATAGAGCACAATTTTGATATTGGCATAGATTAGATCTAGTCGGTTCTATGCGTGTTGAAATGAATACCATACAGAATCTAATCACACTATTTGTACATTCAGGGAACTCAGGTTGCTTCATTGCTGCAATACGAGAAGTTCATAAAATAATTAAACGCACAACAACTGACGTACATCGAGTTGATTGGACTGGGTGAACTTCTCAAGACTCCTGGCATGAGAATGAGACGTCTATCGTGCCAGGCCATTGCTTATTCATATGATGCAGACATGATGCCTTTATAATTAATGGGAGACCATGTAGGATCACACTAAAAGATGTGGAGCATATAACAGGCCTGCCCTGCATGGGGAAGAATCACGTCTCTTCAAATCAGAACGATACTTTGGAGTTGTGGAAGGAACTGAAAGACCCCAATGACACAAAAGTAACTTTGAAAGGATTGCTAGCCAAGATGAAAGGCGACAACACACCTAATTTTGTCAGGCCATTTGTCTTGTACACCATAGGCAAATATGTATGCCCGACAACACAGCAGTATGTGGACAACAAATACCTTGGGATTGTTAGAAACGTTGAGACAATAAAGAGCACCAATTTTGGACAGCTTACACTTGACCATCTTATGGCTAGCGTCAGGAAATTTGTGAATGGTGGAGCAAATCTGGAGGGCAGCCTACCACTGCTGCAAGTAATACAATCATTATTAACATACCATACATTTAATTTCATGGAAAATTTTCTAAGCTATTTATGTTGTAATGCAGACGTGGTACTACGAGAAGTGGAGGGTGCACCAATTGGACTCTACCATCTTGTATGCATCAAGGTTAAGGCCGCTGATCCAAAACTGGAGTGACAAGAAGGCACAGAAGGTTGACAACATAATCAACAAAAATTATATAGGGGTTAGAGAGGTAAAGGGTTAGTACTGTGTGCCTGGATTATCTACCATATGTTTTGAATGATACTAACGACACTAACATGCAGTATGTCGATGACCTGCTGTGGCCTTTCAATCCGCCACCAGTTGGGACGCCGGTCAAACCAAAGACTGGCGGTCAGGTAAATGATGAACATCAGGCACAAATATATATTGTAACTTTGCAAGTACAATCGAAGTCATATGCTTCTAACTGCTTGTAATTTGCAGGATAAGGCACTCATGGGCCGTGTATTGGCTGATTTGAAAGAAGTTGCCTCCATTGTGCGGGAGGCCAATGCACAACAATTTGATAGGATGTGCACCCTTGAAAAAAATGGACGAGTGCCTTAGGTGTACACTTGCGAACGGCAGACGCACGGACGACCTCATCACATAATTCAATGTAAGTATACCATTATGAGTTTCTATAAATAATTTTACTATCAATACTCTCCACACTAACACATTTTTTTAAAGAACCACCGCTATGGAATATTTGATGATGATCGCCCAGGAGGAGAGGACATACAGCTATCTCACCTGGGAGTACCTGTGGACCCAATGGAGGCCCCAGGAGAGAATACTACTCACCAGCAAAAACAAAAAGATGACACGGAGGTCATTGCCAAAGGCATTTCTGCTAAGGGAATACAAAAAGATAACATGGATGCCCCCATGAAGAACGTAGCTGAAGATTTGCAGCCTGCTCCTAGTTTGCTATCGCGAAAGCATTCAAAAACCACCACAAGCCTTGAAGCTTTCATTGTGATACACATTTCACATCTAACTGATTTTGTTTTAAGTTAATGCAGATTCGTAGCTAACATACGATCTTCCACGTTCAGGATGAAGAAGACAGAGCTGTTGCTACGGCTTGTAAGGAGAGTCTCAAGAATGTTTCACAGCTTTATAAAGAGCTGGATGCTTCGCAGGGTGCTCCGAGTTTGGATTCGCGAAAGCATTCCAAAGCCACCACAAACCTTGAAGCTTTCCTGGTGATGCACATTTTACAGTTAACTGGTTTTGTTTTTTTATTTCGCGCATATTGCAAGCTAACAAGTGCTTTATTTCGAATCATAGGATCCTCTGAATTTGAGGCACAATGAGAATGTGCGAGAGGCTGAAGAAAGAAGAGATCAAGATGATGAAGATGTCAGTATTGAGGTGGGGGGAGAGGCGGGTACCAAAAGCAAACACCGGTTTGCCAAGGCTAAGGGAATAAGGGAGCCAGAAGAGCCCCATGTCTTCCCAGTTGATGAGGACAACTATGATGATTCTTTAGCAAAGCAGCGACAAGATAGTGTGGTTGATTCCATGCTACCAACTCGTGCGAGCATCCGGAAAAGAGTGGCATCTTCATTATTGTGCAATGAGGATTATGTTCTGTACGATAGTGATAAGAAGAGAAAGAAAAATAGGAATCCATCGAAGTCTACCAACGATTCCAAGGACGCAAAGAATACAATGAGGAAAAACCGTGCAAGCAATTTAAAAGATACAGACATAGGTGCTTCGAGGCTGGAGACCGACCTTGACAAGTTTCGACAAATTTACGTGGCCGAAATTGTCAACACCTCAGATCTTGATAAACAATTGGTGGTAATTGATGACATTGTTCTACTACAGAAGCATTTGCAATGCCTCACCATGACAGATGGAGGCGAAGATGACAAATTGTTGGGTGACGAAGTAAGATATTTGCCAAATTATTTTATCAAATTTCTTTTGCACAGTACAATTAACTTGATTTTTGGTTTAGTTGGTTGATGCTGTGATTCAGATCATGCGTCATGATCATCCTAAGGACATAAGCGACGGGCAACTGGTTTACATTGAGAGGGTGGCCGGCGTCGCTATGCTCGAAAGAGATGGTAAGGTAGAGAACTGCCACGAGGCCGCTTTGGCGGGCAGTCATGGAACAACAAAAGGAGACAAATACCTCAGACATGATCTGGTACCATCTAACCATGACATAAACACATTTATTTTTCTAATTATTATGCATGTTGATGTAATCATCTTTGCTGTCCAGGTTTTTCTACCTACGAACATGGCGAACACCCACTGGTTCCTTGTGGTCGTAAACCCTAGAAGGAGGGAGATTCAGATTCTTGATTCACTTTTCGGCTACATAGTACGCACACAAGTGGTTCACGTGGTGAGATTTTAAATGTCTTACAATATAACACAGGATTTAGCATCATACCTAACCATGAACCGTGAGCAACTTCTCATACCATGGACTTTGGCATATACGTGGGGTGGAAGCACATCTGAGAGCATCGCTGCGAACAATGGACCACAAAGCCATGCATGGCAAGACATTAACGTGACCCAATGGACAGTAAAGCATGTTCCTGTGCCAAGACAAGATGACAAGTCAGTCAACAGTATTAGCTTCTAATTATGTTTTTCATTGTTAATACGTGAAATGCTGCTAACAGAATTAATTGTTGTAGTCCTTCTTGTGCACTCTACATGCTGAAGAACATCGAATTCTTTACGGGAGAAGATCTTACGCTGCGTTATGACCAAGTACGTAGAGTAACACCTAAAATTCTGTCAATTTTGTAAACATATGGAACGATACTAACATATCCTCCCATGCAGGCATACATTCACAATTATAAAAGAGAGTTGCCTATTGTCCTTCTTAATTCGCCCTAAAACAAATTGAAGTCCATGAAAAGGCTGAAGACGTACAATGCTAGCCTATCGGATGCAGCTGCGGTTGAAGATCATGAAGAAGCAAGTAGTTAGTCCAGCAGTGGTTGATTCTTAGATCTGGAGTGTACACTTGGTTATGAAGCGGTAGAGTAGGGTGTGGTTTGGTTTTAGTCCCGAAGAAGGTTTCCTAGCCATGTTCTTAGTCCAGTGCGGATTAATCAAGTTGTAATATTTCACAGTACTGGTTCCAAATACTATTCTTGAAATAAATTTGGTCAGCACGGGAGATGCTGAAACACATATTTGCTTTTTACATCCAGAACTTTTGAAGCTTATGAAGGTTAACTGAATTCTTAAATTTATATTTAAGTTTCGTTGGAGTCTGGACAAGATTCAGAACAATTGCATCGCTAGTTAGAAGTTTCAGAATTTTTTTAACAATGCTAGTTAGAAGTTTCAGAAAAATTTCAGTGAGTGCTGAAATATTTTTGCCGAAATTCAGTGAGGCTGAAATATTTTGGCTGAAAGGAAAATATTGCAGTAAGTGCTGAAATGAATGAAGTTCAGTTATTTCATCGAAATCTCACCGAAGTGAAAACCATGGTGTCATGCCATCTTGAGCAGCACCAGACATGATTCAGTATTATTAACAAAATTTGGTCTCACATATACGAGGAAAAAAGGTATGAGCATGAGCATGCAAGATCGGATGGGCAATAAAATAGCTTCACAAGAGAGTAAAATACTTCATGTGTGAAGACTCAATCTTAGTTGACTTTAGAACCAGTTTTCATCCTAAAAGAGGTCCAGTGAACTACTTCTAACCAATAATAAAAGTGGTCCCGTTCTTTTGGCTGATTTTCAAAGAAACGGGAACTATATCTTTTTGATGATCGTGATTCTCAGGAGACCTACGTGTTGTTGTGCAACTTACCTTGGTTTTTTTAAACCATAACTTACCTTTGCTAAACTCTCCACGCCCCCTAATATTCAACCAGGTGGGTCCCCTCCCTTGATTTCCTCCAACCGAAGAAATCTATACGTAGATATATGCCCGGGTTGCTACGATCCCTATAAAGAGGGATCCTTTGAAACCTCGTAGATCATAGTTCGTCCTTCTGCGCCGCCCAAACCAGCAGGACCGAAGGACGGAGCAACCCAGGAATCTAGCAAGACCGAACGACGGAGCCAAAGATGAATCCTCTCGTAACTCCCCACGATCTCCTGCTGCAGCCGCTGCTATTTTTTGTGCCACGATCTTCGTCCCATGATCTCTTGCTGCAACCCCACTCATTGTTTTCATATTCATGTAACTCATCACATTTTTAAACAAATTAAGTTGGGGGCGTTAGGGGAGGGCACTAGGATTTGTTTCCTACCAGATTGGTAGTTCATCGATTGATTCCAGGCTAAATCTTAGCGTCTGGCCTTGTCGATGCCAATTAGTGCAGTGGGCGCTTGCCTTCTGTTTTCCTTCCGCACGAGTTATGGAAGGCATCGATGGCCCATGTTTTAATTCCATACACTGACCATGATTAGCGCCTAGAGTTGAGGAGACCACGGTTGGATAGTTTTTTTATTTTCCAATCTTTATTTTATTTCAGATAAGTGCCTTGCAATGGAGATTACCTTATATGACCGTTCAAACGTAACCAAGCTGAATCTAATGATATTATTTGCACATTCATGGAACTCATCATGCTTGTACCTCATGCAGTAGCGTAGAGCACAATTTTTATGTTGGTACATATAAGCTGTATTCGTCTATATGAGTGTTTAAATTGTATACCATGCTGAATCTAATCACACTTGCACATCCATTGAACCCAGGATGCTTCTTTGCCGCCATATGAGGAGTTCATAAACGGATTGAACACGCAGCAAAGGATGTACATCTAGTTGATAGGACTGGGTGGACTTTTAAAGACACCTAGCATCAAAATTAGACGTGTACTGTGCCTGGCCATCGCTAATTCATATGATGCAGAGCAGGATGCCTTTATCATCAATGGGAGACCATGTAGGATCACACTAGAAGAAGTAGCGCATATAACAGGCATGCCCTGCCATGGGAACAAGCATGCCCCTTCAAATCTTGATGATAATATGGAGTTGTGGAAGAAACTGAAAGACCGTAATGACACCAAAATAACTTTCAAAGGATTGCTAGCCAAGATGAAAGGCGACAGCACAACAAATTTTGTCAGGCCATTTGTCTTGTTCACCATAGGAAAATATGTATGCCGAACAAAAGAGGAGTATGTGGATAACAAATATATTGGGATTGTTAGAAACGTTGAGACGATAAAGGGCACAAATTTTGGACAGCTAACGCTTGACTATCTTATGGATAGCGTGAAGAATTTTGTAAATGGTGAGGCAATTCTGGAGGGGAATCTACCACTACTGCAGGTAATTCGTAGTAGTACAATTGTCAGTTACCTAACATACATTACATAATGTACGAGAATGTTTGTAAACTGCTTTTGTTGTCATGCAGACATGGTACTACGAGAAGTTCAGAGTGCACCAATTGGACTCTAGCATCTCGTATGCATCAAGGTTAAGGCTGCTGATCTAGAACTGGAGCGAGGAGAAGGCAAAAAAGGTTGACAATATAATCCAGAATAATTATCTGGGAGTTGGAGAGGTAAAATGTCAGCACATTGCCTGGATTATGTAACATATATATTTTCTAAATCATACTAACGACACTAAACGGTAGTATGTTGAGGACCTGATGAGGCCTTTCATTCCAGCACGAGATGGTATGCTGGCCAAACCGAAGAATGGCGCTTAGGTAAACGAGTTACATCAGGCACAAATATATATTGTCACATTCCAACTACTATGAAGTTATATGATTCTAACTGTTTCAAAGTCTCCGATTAAGGTACTCGTCGGACGTGTATTGACTGATTTGCAAGAAGTTGCCTCCCTCGTGCGGGAGTCCGGTGCAGAACAAGTCGATAGGATGTGCACCCTTGAAAATAAAATGGATGAGTGCCTTAGGCGTACCCGTACAAATGGCAAGCTCACGGAGGACCTCGTCAAAGAATTGAACGTAAGCCTAGAATTATGAGATTAGTATATATAATTGGAAATTTACGTGTACAAGTTTTTTTCTAAAACATGTATTTTTTTAAAGAAAAAACATGATGGAATATTTCCAGGAGTGGAGGACATACATCTATCTGACCTCGGGGCACCTTCACACCCAATGGAGGCCTCTGTTGAGAATGCTGAGCAGGCTTCTGACCAGGGAAAAAAAGGATGTCACGGAGGTCGCTGCTAAGCACGATTGTAAGCAGGGAATAAAAAATGATGACATGGAGCCCCCCATGAAGAACCTTGATGAAGATTTTGACGTACGCATGCATGTTAACTTAATTATGAAACAATCATTGTCGTTTCAGAAATAACATGTGATCTTCCACGTACAGGATGAAACATTCGAAAGAGCTGTTGTAAAAATCAAACAGGATCTCAGTGGTGTTCATAAGCTTTTGAAAGAGGTGTATGGTATCCAGGGAGCTCCTAGTTTTGATAAGCAAATGCATTCCAAAGCCACCACAAGCCTTGAAGATTTCCAGGTGATGCACATTTTACCAATAATTGAGCAAGAATCTGCTAAAGGCTAATACACGGTTTATTTCGTATGACAGAATCCATTCAACAGACGGAGTAAGCAGCACTCTGTGAAGGCTACGGGATCACGAGATCCTGAAGAGCCCCGTGCCTTCATAGATGATGACAGCCATGATGAATCCTTTCGAAAGCAGCAACAAGTAAGTGTGGTTGAATCGACGCCACCAAATCATGGGGGCAAAAACAAAAGGGTGGTATTGCAATTATTTGAGAATGACGAGTATGCTTCGTACGATACTGAGAAAAAAAAAGGAAAAACAAGACACCATCAGAGTGTACAAATGATTCTAAGGACACGAACAATAAAAATAGGAAATCGGCTCTAGCAACTTAAAAAAGAGGTCAGAAGTTCCTGAAACCCAGAGGGGCCAGCTAGACGTGGTTCGACATGATTTCGTGGCGTCACTGATCAACACTACAAATTGTGAAAAACAAATGGTCTTAGTTGATGACATTGTCGTGCTATCAAAGCATTTGGATGCCTCACCCATAAAGATGAATCTGAAGATAGCGTATGGTTGGGTGACGAAGTAAGATAGTATTTCACAAATTAGTTTATGAAGTTTCATTTTTGTACAATACAATTAACTTGATTATTGTTGTAGGTGGTTGATGATGCGTTCCAGCCCATGCGTCATGATGAACCAATTGACACAAGGGACGACCAACACATTGAGAGGGTGGCTGGCGTCGCTAAGCTCGAAAGAGATGGTAGGATAAAGGAGTGCTACGAGGACGCTTTGGCAGGCATTCCTGAAACAACACAAGGCACCACCTACCTGAAACATGATATGGTATTTTAACCTGACGTAGAACATATTTTTTTATTACTATGCACGTTGATCTAATTATCTGTGCACTCCAGGTTTTCCTACCTACGAACAGTTTAAACGTCCACTAGTTCCTTGTGGTCGTAAACCCCAGAAGGAAGGAGATTCAGGTTCTTGATTCACTTTTCCACTGTATGGTACCGAGAGAAGTAAATAACATGGTGAGAATTTCAACATATTTAATTATAAGAAAGGATTTAACATCGTATGTTAGTATTAGTCGTAGGCAACTTCTCATCCCATTGAGCTTGCAGGTACATGGGATGGAAGCACATCTGAGATCAGCGATGCGAGTCAATGGGATTGAAAGCAATGCATGGGAAGACATTAACGTGACGCAATGGCCAGTATGGAATATTAATGTGCCAAAATCCGATGAGATGTCAGTCAACAAAATTAGCTTTTGTTTTTGTTTTAGATTATTAATATCTGAAATGCTGATCTAACAACATAAAATGTTACAGTTCTTCTTGTGCACTGTACATGCTGAAGAACATCAAATTATTTACGGGAGTAAAACTGAGGATGCAATATGACGAAGTACGTAGAGTAACACCTAAAATTCTGTCATTTTATGAAACGTATGGAACGATACTAACATATCCTCGCATGCAGGCCTACATCGACAAATTCAGAAGAGAGCTACCTGTTGTGCTTGTCGATTCACGCTACAACAAAATGAAATACAGGAATAGGAAGCAGTACCATGCTAGGCTATCGGATGCAGCTGCGGTTGAAGACGACGAGGATGCAAGCAGTTAGTCCAACATTGTGGTTCATTCTTACATGTGGAGTGTACACTTGGCCATAAAGCGATAGAGTAGGGTGTGGTTGGGTTTTAGTCCCGAAGAAGTTTTCCTAGCCGTTTTCTTAGTCCATTGCGGATGAGTCAAGTTGTGAAACTTCAATAATATTGGTTACAATACTTTGCTTGAAAAAAATTGGTCTCTACGGGATCTCATAGAAATCTATATTTGCTTTTTACAACCATGTGACAGTAACAGTGCCTGGGCAAGGTTCGGACCAATTACAGTGCACAGGCAACCCTAGAAGAATAATGGATTATGACATGTCTATTTTCATACGAGAGAAAAAGGTACGAGCATGAGCATAGCCTCACAACAGAAGAAAAAATACTGCATGAATCAACACGCAATCCCAGAAAGCGGCACAGTCAATGTCTCATAGGCAGGTCGCAAAGCCAATAAAAGAGAGTATCAGGATAATAGGAGTAAAGCACGTACCATAGGCGGCCTCTGCAGGTGCTGGAACGACCATGGTGTGGCATGGTAGGACGTGCACTGAACTGAAGGGATCACCTTCAGGAGCACAGTGGGGTGGCCATGGTACATCCATCCTGCCTCAGGGAATCACATAGCATGTTCTGTCATAGCCCTGCAAAACAGAGGAAAGATTACTACTTGTACTAACCTTGTCAAGTGTGTGCATGTAACAAATGTTGGACATAACTAAACACAGAAGAATGAAATGCAACATATGGAAGAATCGAATGCTCATTCCTTTCTCTCTGCTTTTTGTGAGGATCATTACTCTCGGCATAACAAGGCTAAAACATCATAATAAGAATTAACACCAATGTTCAAACGGTGGATATCCCATGTGAATCTAATTTTTCTTATAAAGCACATGCCAAGTCTGTTGATCCCAGTCCAGCAATTGCACAGGAAGAAGCGAGCATCATACATATTGATCAACATAAGCTATGAATTGTTTATAGTACATTCCAAAATTAATAGCTTATCATCTCTATTGATCTCCAAATCTCACCTATTAGCCAAATTGAAATAATACATGTTGAATGAAATGTATAAGTGTATGAGTGCAACGATTGAACGTTCGTAGATCTTGCAGTCGGGGCTGGATGAATGGGACTGGTCGTCGAGGCCGGCGCCCGGCTTCATCTAGTCCCGCAGAACATGATCCATACCCAACCACGTTGCCTTCAGACGAGATGCACGGCCAGATCAAAGCTGTGGCCATGGCAGAGAGGCGTAGAGGACGCAAACAACCAATTGGGGTGTGGGAAAGAGGTTGCCTATAACCTTGTGGCTGTAGGCACCCGCATGGAGGACTGGGAGGTGGGATAGCGCCGAATCTTCGTCGGTGGCCGCCGCGGAGAGGGAAGTGCGCCTCCTCTCGTGTTTTCCGTTGAGAAGGTGGTGCGAGATCGCGAGGGAATTGGGGTGGAGGGAGGGAGGGGCCGCGACACGCGGCTAGATCCTGCCGGCGAGGATTAAGAGTCATTTTACCCTAGCGGCGGCGAGGAATAAACCCTACCGAACGGGATAAAAATCGAACCGAAAATAGCCCTGAAATTTGTACGGAGAATACCCTTGAAATATTTGGGAGGGAAAATCTGATCAATTCGAAATATTTTTTCTCCCGAAAATGCCCCTCGGGGTCTGATATAATACATGTGACATCAGCGTATTGCATCGGATTTGGACCATCGAATTCGCTCCGACGGACGGTCCATATCATCCGGATGCACTGTAAAATGACTCATGTTTTTTGTTTCATGATAACCAAAAAAAAGTAGGAGGCAAATTTGATCATTAAAATGTAAAACAATTATTTTGACAATGAAAACCAACGAAAATCTGTCATGTTGTAAATAATGTAAAATCGTACATTTGACACAAATTCCCGTTACATCAGTTCGAGTTTCTTAGGATTACACAAATTCTAGTAGTTCTAGAAGCAGTAGCGCTCTAGTCGACGAAAACGGGATAAATCTAACGTCCTTGACTCGAAAGAAAGCATGATCAGGACAAGAACAAGAGAGACAACGTGAATGACAACAGATGCGAAAAGTGGCGGAAGGCTAATCAAATCAATCTATGCTGAAGAACACCCCGGTCGCACCTAAATCTGGCCCTTAAAATGTAGCTCCTCCCTAGATACGGCTCCTCGAGGTGAAGAAATTAGAGCCTATCCATCGAACCAACACAAACCATCAGGGGGTGGAGAGGGCGATGGCAAGGGTGTAAACGTCCTTTCGACGGTGACGACGTGGAGGAGGAGGAGGTACATCGGAAGCACGATCTGACCGCCACCAATATTGCCCCCCGGCAATGAAGACATGGGAGGCAAAATAATAACCAGGGAATAGAAGAATTTGTGTAGTGATTATCACCTTCCCGGCGATGAACACATGGGAGGCAAAACAATAACCAGGGTATAGAAGAATTTGGGTAGTGGTGGGTTTGATCGAAACAATCTTCTCGGGTAACACACGGTACAAGCCTGCTATATGGCACATTGAGAATGGCGCCCAAATGCGCATACGATGTAACGGTGGCCACCAGGCCACCATCCTATAGGTCGGTCACTGCATGCCAGCAGTGCTGTCTTCGACTCGTGTCGAAACTACGGATCGAGCATGGAGCATGGAACCTATGAGTTCTCCATCGACACTTCATGCAGTTTGATATGGAGGAAATCATCAAGATTCGCGCCCTCAGTCCCTCACCATGTTAGCCCGGTTATGTCCTTGCCTGGACGTCTGGTCTAAAAAGTGTCTTCTATGTCAGCAGCGCATATAAGCTAGTGCTAGAGGAGATATTTTGCACATTTACATGTGCCACGATCAATCTGCACTAGTAGAAAAAGGCCCATTTGTCCCGGTTCCAGAGACCCATTTGTTCCGGTTCAGGAACCGGGACTAAAGGGTCAGGACAAAAGCCCAAAACCTTTAGTCCCGGTTCGCTTATCAACACGGACAGAAGGTGCTCCACGTGGCCGCTGCGGGGCGCCCAGGCAGGAGGGCCTTTAGTTCTGGTTGGTAACACCAACCGGGACCAAAAAGCATCCACGGGTCAGCAGCTCAGGAGCTGGGTTTTTTTTTGTTTTGAAAGGGGAGGAGGGTTGGGGGTTTTGGAGGGTTAATTTAGGGGTTTCATATATTGTGTTAGTTAGCTAATAGAGAGAAGTGACATCACTTATCTCTGTGCTTGGTCGATGCTAGGTACTACACGTATAGAGAGAACTCGACACGCTAGCTAGTAAGCAAATGAAGGAACCATTAAGTACACAAGATCTTCATGAACATATACAGAGAGAAGTGATCGACCTCTCCTTCTCCGAGAGATTGGTCGAACAACAAGTTTTCGTATTTTATCCGATGCTACTAGCTACATATATACAATATAAGATCTCTTACAATCCCTAACCTCTAAAGTCAATTTCCATATGGTATTCTCCGGCTGGATTGATGACTTGGTCAAGAAAGAATCCCGCCAATTCCTCTTGAATTTCTCGTATGCGATCTTGTGGTAGGAGTTCATCCTGCATCTGCCATATCTAAATTGAAGAAGAGGGTCGATCCATCTGTATGAATGAAACTCCACACAAATGATGGTAATAAAATAAAATTGTGAATATTTTTGCTTACGCACTTCATATTGTTTTTCAGAGTAGCCCTGCTTATTAGAGACCGTCGCGTTGTAGATGAACTCGCAAACGTAGTATCCACAGAAATCATTTCCGGCTTCCTGCCACAAGCACTTTACGAGAAATAGAGGTCAATCAAACTGATAAGCAACCATGCTAAATGGTATTGATGAAACTAGCTAGAATCATGGGAGATGCGCGGAACTAGGTAGTAGTACTTACTTTCGGGTGTGTAAATCGCAGCTCGCTCTGCAGTCCCGGAGCAATTACAGTGAACTCTTTGCAAACCCCGCCAGACAAAGAAAATAATTACTTGATATCAGGAAATGAACAAAGTTGCCGATATAGTGCGATAATGATCGATTGAACTTACTTCTGGAGCATTCGAGTCATGTTCGCATAGTCCTCTGGATCTTTTCGTCTCGAATCTAAGACGGTTACTACTCCCCGCTCAAGCTTAATCTCTAGAAGAATAAAGTGTTAGCTGCGCACGCATGCATAGCTCATCAGTTACATTACTATAACCTCGAGTAATAAGGGACATCGAATATGCACAAGACAGTAACACTCACTTGAAGTTGTAAGGAAAGAGTATTTTATCTTTGTTTTGATTTTTGAGCAACGATTCACTACAAGAAAACTGTTAATGCAGGACGGATTTCTGATGATGTTCTCGAAAACTGTCATGGATGGACTGCTACAGCCCTGCAGGCCCGCTCAAGCCCGACCAACAGTCCCGCGTATAAAATGCTAACCCTAAACCTGCTCGGCCACTCCTCCCTCCCTCCCTCCTGCGCAGCCAGCCCCCAATCTCTCTCCCACGCAACTCCTCGCGACTCCACGCCGCCGCCCGATTCAGGCGACTTCTGTCAGCTATGGCCGGCGCCCAGCACACCCCCATCTTCCCCTCGCTCCGCTCTTTCCTCCCCTCTGGTCAGATTCACTACCCCCGGCCACCAACGCTCGCTCTCAACCCATCTTCGTAGCTATGGTTTCGTCGCCGGCGTGGCTCCGGCGGATTCTCTCCATCCCCTGCCACCTGCTGGATGGTGCTCCTGGAACAGGGCCGCGCGGAGGCCCTCCTCCCGTAGGATGTGCTGATGCGGCGCGCCCTGCAGCGGCTGTTCGGGATGAGCACGGGTGCGACAGCCTTGTCCCGGTCAACGATGGTGGCGGCGAACACTGGTGATCCTTCTTGTCCTCTACCTCCAAGGACGCGCACCGGTACAGCTCAGGCGCCCCCGTCCCCAAATCCCGTCCACCCATCCGGCGTTGTCCAGCTCATCCTCGCGCTCGTGGATTCGCCTCCTCCTGTACGCCACACTTGAAACATGGACGTGGTGAGCTTCCCCTCTCTCTACCCCCAAATCTGGATGGCACTAGCATCTGTTACATACATACATATGAATAAGCACCTTGGTTTGGTAATTTGGTTCAGTTTGTATTTAGTCTGTATGGATGTGTTTGGTTTCAGTCACGGGTTGGAATGTCATGGGTCGGACCCGTTCCTCGGCCTTTTCGTATGTTTGGTATGTAACTGGAACCGGAACCACGTCGTTACCACCGAGCGAATATTCGGTCTATATGCGGAACATGCCGATACCTCCAAATCGGAGGAACGACGCGGAACGGCTCATGCTCACCCCTCGTGTCTCCCTCGGCAGCCCGCTTATCTCCCTCTCTCGTCTCTCTCTCTCTCTCATCCGACAGGAACAGGCAGGCGGCGCTGGCAGGAGGTGAGCGGCGGCAGCGGGAACCGGCAGGCGGCGGCGTTGGAAGAAGGCGAGTGGCCGCAGGCGGTGCCTGCTCTGCTTGTACTTGTCCCTGCCTCCGCACCCACCATCGGCGCACCAGGCAGTCGCCCCCTCCCCCTACGCCTTGAGTTCTTGGCTGCTGGACCACTTCCTCGGCCGCAGATCAAGCCATGAGCCGCAAGCTCCGCCCTTCACCGGAAGATCTGCTCTTCCATGCCCAGTTCGAGCTTCTCCTTCCTTTTTTTTTCCTCAGATCGGAAAGAGCGGCGTGATGCAAGCATTAGCAAAGGCAAGCAACGTCGTGGCTTTTTGGTTGTGCGCAATTAGTGGCGACTGGTGAAAATTGGCTGATGTTATATGTATGCATCGTGATTGTTCGTAAAGAGGATTTCTTTGTTAATTTGTTTGTTGCTTAGTAGAGTACTGATGGTAGTTTAGTTTCCAAAAGAAAATCAGAGTTTAACTGATATGCAAGAGGTGAGCTGTATCAAATTAATCTCATTTTATCTCTTCAACCAAACACTGAACTAGAGCCATTCCATTCCATCAAACTGCACTCTACCAAACACAGGGACGGAACCAACCCATTACAGTGGAATGGAACCATGACATTCCATTCCACTTCGTTCCTGAACCAAAGACACCCTATGCGTCTGGATGTGAATGGCACTTGCAGTATATGGCCGCTCCTTGGTTGTCCATTTGTATGCATCCATCAGTATGTAAATGGCCGCTCCTTGATTGTTATTTTGAACAAAACTCCCCCTTAATTGTTCTACTGAAATGAATCCTTGGAAGCTAGCACTACATGTCTGTTGTTGCTGTCGTCTTGTACTACATGGCTTTTTCCAATTTAATTTCAGTCAAGTTTATGTGAATATAATCTCCATTGATCTGATGTTTTGGTCTGAATATTTACATTTTAATTATCATGTATGTACTAATGCATTCTCAGATATTTGGTCGGTGTTATCTTCTAAAATAATATTTAATGCAATCCTTAAATAGAAGTAGAAGAAGCATGTCCGCAAACAGAATTGTACATTTTCATTCCTTTGTAGAAGTGTAATAGATTATTTCTTGAAAACATAAAGATTTCAAGTATAGCGTCAGAACAAAGATACAAACTGTAATTTCAACATCCGGTAAATGACATATACAGCGAGTTGGGCGTGTCAAATGTTGATGTACAAACAGAATACATTGGATTAACCATCTACTTTTTAGAACAGTTCGGAACATAGCTCAGTTGCTCACATTAACAAAGATAAATATTAAAACTGGTAATGTTTGCAGTGCCAATTGAAGCCGCCATAGACACGAATGAACTGGACAATTGTACTCTTGCATTATATTTAAGGCATAATGTTAAATCCAAATAATAGACCTGCGATGAAACTGAATAAATTTTATGATTGTTATTTTTCATAGTTGGGAGCTAGAAATTGATGTTACATTCAGACCTCTTAACACGGCACATATGATTGTCAGACTAATTTCTTTGATCTGGACATTGTAGTCGGCACATCTCCTGCCTGATCGACGTCGATGCCATTATCCTCGAGAAGAACAGGATGAGATTGAGACCCTTCCATTCTTCCGCTTGTTCTATTCTTGATGTGAATTAGCTAGGATGTAGAGTTTTGTCTATTAAAGGTCTGGACTATTGTGTGGTTTCAGTAAAATTATAACTGCCTGTATATTTGTCTGTGCGTAACATCTGAACTGGATCATGTCCTATCATGCATCGCACTGTTACACAACTAGAGTTGCCATATCTTGGTGGACCATGTCCTGGTATCATTTATCATTCCCCTGAGTTTATGGGCCTTATAATGAATGCTATTTTCTGCTTGCTTGCATTCAGAAATGAGAATAAATTATTTACTGTATTGGATGCTCCTCTCCTCTCTTTGTTCGGTTCTGTCTTTTTTTCCACTTCCCGGTTTGAACATATTGGAAGAGCAAATTATGTTATGTTCCTGGCCCATCTCTTTCTGCTATCTTGCGGCTGCAAGACCTGGGAGTTTTAGTGGCTGATATAATTTTGACAATTTTGCTGCAATACCTTCAGTTTCTCTATTGATTCGGTCAATTTTGCTGCTGCAATAGTCTGAAGCAGAACCTCTATTCTTTTCGTTTGTGCAGGAACTTTGCTCCCATCTAATCTGTTTGGGCTGTGTAAAGGGAAGAGAAGGGACGAGAGCAATGACTGGTTGGGTTGTGTTAAGGGAAGGGAAGAGGGTAATGACAAGGAGCAGCTGCAAGGGCATACTGGGAGAGGAGGGTCGACCCCGACGCCATGGAAGGTCTCTCTCTCTCTCTCTCTCTCTCTCTCTCTCTCTCTCTCTCTCTCTCTCTCTCTCTCTGTTAATGAGGTAATTTAAATAAACATGAACAAATTTATTAGATTCATCAATCTCTTTTGATTCCGTAAGTTGGAGCTTATTAGATGTGAAGTAGATTCAGAAAAATTGTCCCGTTTCATTTGATGCTTGTTTGCATTCGCACACTGGATGGTCATGTGAAGAAATTTACATGTGTTTGTCTAATATTGCCTGAAAGTCATGTGTTTAAAATGTTTACGCAAGTTGTTGATGCTCTTCTGCTCTAGCCTATGCTGATCAAGTGGGCATCTTATAAAATTGGTATGCAAGTAACACGAATAATAAAATCAATGGGTTTATGATAGAAAAGCTTTTCTGTGTATCCTGAATGAATATAAACGATGCATGATCATTTCAAGCTGCACTTCCCTATCAATTATTTCATTGTTTATCAAGTATTTTCAAGTTTCATAGTCCACTACATTACAATTTTTTATTTTTCATCTAATAACAAATACATAGCTTAATGTTCAATGAATAAAACTAAGTGTGGGAGATCTCTCAAGGAAACTGTACCATATTCTTTGTTGAAAGTTTCCATGCCATTTTAAATTCACTTGGCAAGCAATTATCGTTTACTATTTGTCAGCCCTTTGAGATGTAGTTGCAACATAAACATTGCCGCTGCTCGTCGACCCGGATGACATAAACTTCAAATGTTCATGTGTCAACAAGTTTACACGTCATGGGGGGATATTGTTTGTTAGTGATATGCCATTTCGTTGGTAGGTTTATACGGCCTCAACTACTGCTGCTATATTACTTGGAGTTTTGTGATGTGTATTTTGTCACTTTGTCATTTGACCTCCATTTGACACACTTTTCTTTGGATTAATTTTAAGAAACCACATGTTTACTCTTGTTTTATAGTAGATACAATGTTATTCTCATTTGTAGGCACTATAAGATTTAGGAATTCTGGACAATATGTAATTCATTTTTTATTTTTGTTGCAATTCTCTTATTTCTACTATCCATTCATATCTGCAAATATCTAATATTCTTGTAAATATGGTAGGTAAGATTGGATAGCGTGCTTCTTGGTGTTGCCCATCACAATCAGCCACAACATGATAGTTGCCATCAAGAGCGTCAACAGCAAGAGCCTGTATAACAACACCCTCAATAGTTTATCTATTCTGATGTAAAATGGATTGTACTGGTTCATAACTCTGCTGTGTGATATATGTTCTCAATATATGTTGTATGTTATCATTTTGTGAGGATTTTTTAAACTGCTATGCCGTAGATACGTATAGATGGATGTGATAAACTTTGTAATGTTTCACACCTTGCAAATATTTTTTGTTGGGCCAAAATTGGCATTAGGATTTGTGTAATGCATTATGCTAAAAACATATTGGGTCAAATTTTGGCCAAAAGAAATGGGCTAATGGTCTCAACCAAATTTAAACTGTCCTTTAAATTTAGCCTAAATCCATGATGAATTTTGTGACGAAAAATAGTATCCACGTAAGCAGCCACATCATTTGAATTAGTCAACTGAAAATCCTATGTGGCGTTAGTCCATGACGGATTGTTTCGTCACAAAGACTTGGGCCTGGGCGGGCCTAGGGCAGCTCCATGACGGCCAAGATCCGTCATGACTGGTACGATATCAAATTATGACGCGATATAAATGACGGATTTCAAATCCGTCAAGGATGGTCACCCATGACAGTTTTTCATTAATCTGTGACGGACTAGATCCGTCACGTATTAACAGATTTCTTGTAGTGATTGTAGAAAGTTGTCCTCGGTTTCCGTGACATTCTTTTGAACCGTCCATTCATGTATGACATTTGGGTTAATGAACCCAATGTCATAGATTTGTGCTTTTTTGCATTCGATGATCTTCAATCTGCATAATATAGTGAGGATAATTATATATACATGCAATGAAAGAGCTGAGCTATATATAGAGACTTAATTACAGAAGTAGTGCTTACAGACAGTAGCAAGTAACGAGTGATTTGTCGAGGGCCTTTTGATTGTATAACTGGAAAAACTCGTCAAAATCAACAATAATCAGATCCAATCCAACGAAGTCGTGCTCCTCTTTAATTCTCATCGTCAAAGCATCCTTCCCAGACTTGTTGCAGGTTTCCATGTACCATTCATGGAATCTTCGCATCATCGTTGTTAGAGCAGGACTTCCATCTTTGATGAGAGGCTTCCCATACTGGTATCTGAATTCGTCCACCTCCATTGTTTCAAAATGTACATCATCGCCCAGGTAATCAGCAGGATTGGTACCGGGCACCATCTCCGGCAGATTAGCGACGATATCGCTAAACACCTTGAGCGGGGGGCACGATTGGTTCGCCTGTTCGCCGAGGTGGGGAATATTTTTCCCACTTCTTTGTTCTTCTAATCTTTAATCACTGGAAGTAGTTCTCGACCGCCGCGCATATTCATATGTCTTTTTAAGAGCGCAGACATAGTTGTCATCTGGCGAAGGCAGTGGTGGTCGCTTCAGGGCATCGATAGTGCGCTTCACTTTCACCGGATCTATCATCTCTTTAGGAGGTGGAGGTTTCTTTGCAAAAAATTCTCTCATTTGGGCTTCACAGATCTCCGTGTTTTCCTCCACGGTCCTCTCGTATGGTAACTTTTCCGGAGTCTTGAGAGATGGACCATATCTGTATTGCCTCCTGCTTCTGGCTGTACTGCTAGCCGCCAGAGCGGCGGCGTCTCTCTTACGTTGTTGCTTACGAGGCAGATAAGGAAGCGGAGTGCTTCGACGTGCCAGAGGAGGCGAAGGAGGAGGCGAAGGAGGAGGCGGACTGCTCGAACGTGCCGGAGGAGGCGGAGAGCTGGCCTCACGCGCCGGAGGAGCCGTAGAAGGAGGTGGAGTGCCTTGATCACTCGCCGGAGGAGGAGGAGGTGGTGGAGTGCCCTGACTCGCCGGAGGAGGAGGAGGCGGAGGCGTCCAGTTCGGAAGCTTGATGTACTCCTTCCGCCATAGACATGTAGTCCTCAGAGCATAACTCAGCTGACTCACCCCTTCACCTGTAGGGTGGTCAAGCCCGAGCTCCTCAAATCCCTCCATTACTTCATCCACCATCACAACATCATAGCCATGTGGAATCGGACGGCAGTGAAAAGTTTCGTCGGGTTGAGGAGGTGCAACAGAGCCGACAGCCGCCTTCAAGGTGAGGTTCTTCCATTTCTTCATAAGCTGGCAATGTTGACCCCTCCGTGATAGCATCCATGGGGTAGCTAGGAGCCATGAAGTCAGGCTGCTAAACGAGCTTGGTGGAAGCCACGCTGCTTCTCCGCTGAGATGGCGGGGTAGCTTCTGGGGTAGCTCCGGCATCTCGCTGGCTCTCAACTTGTTCCTCTAGCTTTTGTACTCTTGCATTGAGTTTCTGCATTTCGCTCAAGTCCTGTTTCCTCTTCCTCTCCCGGGTTTTGTTACCGCCTGCGCCGGGAAACCCAACCTTCCATGCAACGGAGCCTGGCGTGCCTCGTGTTCATCCAGGGTGCTTAGGATTCCCGAGGGCCTCAGTCAGCTCGTCATTCTCTCTGTCAAGAATGAACGTCCCTTGCTGCATTGCGGAGATACACTTCTGAAGCTTCTTGATGGGTATTGCGAGTTGCTCGTCCGTCCAAATGCACTTCCCTGTTTCAGGGTCCGAAGTTCCCCCAACCCTGAAGAACCAAGTCCTTGAACGGTCTGGCCAGTTCAATGTCTCTGGTTCGACCCCTGTAGCAATCTGGTCATTCTCAGCTTTGTCGCACAACGGCTGGGCTTCGAGGTAGCCACCTGACCCCGTGCGATGGTGAAACAGCTTCTTTGCATCATTTATCTTGTTTGTCTCTGACATCTTCTTAATCTTGTCCGATGTCTTGTAGGCCACAAATGCGGGCCAGTGATCTCTTATCTTCTCAAATCGGCCGGTGAATTATGGAGTCTTCCCTTTGTCGAAAAACGTTGATTTCAACTCATTCTTCCACCTCTTGAATAGACCTGCATCTTCTTAAGAGCACACGCCTTGAACAATGGCTCTATAACTGGCTTATTCGGATCCGCCTCTGGCGGTAGGGTGAAATTTGCCTTCCGCGAGGTCCAAAGATCATCTTTCTGTCTATCTGTGACATAAGGAACTTGAGGGTCTTCGTTCTTAGGCTTATTCCATAGCTGGATGCTGATCGGGATGATGTCCCTAACAATAGCTCCGCACTGAGCAGAAAATGCTTCCTTGGTCCGCCCGGGTTCAATCGGTTGGCCATCGTCCGAGATTGCTGTGATCGTGAACCTTTCGTCCTGTCGCAAACTTTCTTCGGGCCTCGTCTCGTTACCGAAGTTTGGCTCGATCCGGAGGACTATAAAAGAAGAAAGAAGAGTTAATATATGTACATACCAAAACAATTAATGCATCAATTAGCTAGTCAGCACATGCTTAATTAATATATATACCTTGCTGGACTTTGCAACAGCTCCTTCCTCCGTTCAGTCACCGGAGCCGTCATCACGGCCGCCTTCTTCCACCGGCATTCGGTCACCGAAGCCATCATGATCATGTCCTTCCTCCTCCATTGTTCGATCACCGGAGCCTGATACGTCTCCAACGTATCTACTTTTCTCACACTTTTCCTCTTGTTTTGCACTCTAATTTGCATGATTTGAATGAAACTAACCCCGGTCTGACGCTGTTTTCAGCAGAACTACCATGGTGTTGTTTTTGTGCAGAAATAAAAATTCTTGGAATGGAACGAAACTTTGAGAGGATTTTTTATATCAATAATACGAATTTCTGGAGCCAAGACCCACCAGAGAGGGACCCCTGGGTGGGCACAACCCACCAGGGCGCGCCCCCTCTCCTGGCGCGCCCAGGTGGGTTGTACCCACCTGGTAGCCCCGCGGATGACCCCCCTGATACTACAAAATCACATTATTCCAGAAGAAATAAGGGAGAAAGAATTATCGCGATACATGAGACGGAGCCGCCGCCAAGCC
Source organism: Triticum aestivum (assembly GCF_018294505.1). Lineage (NCBI taxonomy): Eukaryota > Viridiplantae > Streptophyta > Magnoliopsida > Poales > Poaceae > Triticum > Triticum aestivum. The sequence goes on from NC_057808.1 coordinate 406,660,269, forward strand.
ATGTTCTTCCTCGGGAGGGTAGATCTGGAGTCCGTTTGGGGCTCCGGAGAGGGGGATCTTCATTCTTCATCATCACCAACCCATCTCCATCGCCAATTCCGTGATGCTCCCCACCGGGAGTGAGTAATTCCTTCGTAGGCTCGCTGGTCGGTGAGGAGTTGGATGACATTCATCATGTAATTGAGTTAGTTTTGTTAGGGCTTGATCCCTAGTATCCACTATGTTCTTAGATTGATGTTGCTATGACTTTGCTATGCTTAATGCTTGTCACTTTGGGCCTGCTACCTCTTGGGCATGCATTGGTTTTCCCTTGAAGAGGAAAGGGTGATGCAGCAAAGTAGCGTAAGTATTCCCCTTAGTTTTTGAGAACCAAGGTATCAATCCAGTAGGAGACCACACGCAAGTCGCCTAGTACCTGCACAAACAATCAAGAACCTTGCAACGAACGCGATAAAGGGGTTGTCAATCCCTTCACGGCCACTTGCAAAAGTGAGATCTGATAAAGATAGTAAGATACATATTTTTGGTATTTTTGTTGTATAGATTGGAAAGTAAAGATTGCAAAATAAATAGTAAACTAGAATTATAGATCGGAAACTTATATGATGTAAAGTAGACCCGTGGGGCATAGGTTTCACTCGTGGCTTCTCTCAAGATAGCATATATTACGGTGGGTGAACAAATTACTGCCGAGCAATTCATAGAAAAGTGCATAGTTATGAGAATATCTAGGCATGATCATGAACATAGGCATCATGTCTGTGTCAAGTAGACCAAAACGATTCTGCATCTACTACTATTACTCCACACATCGACCGCTATCCAACATGCATCTAGAGTATTAAGTTCATAAGAATGGAGTAACGCATTAGGCAAGATGACATGATGTGGAGGGATAAACTCAAGCAATATGATATAAACCCCATCTTTTTATCCTCGATGGCAGCAATACAATACGTGTCGTTTCCCTCTCTGTCACTGGGATCGAGCACCGCAAGATTGAACCCAAAGCTAAGCACTTCTTCCATTGCAAGAAAGATCAATCTAGTAGGCCAAACTAAACCGATAATTCGAAGAGACTTGCAAAGATATTAAATCATGCATAAAAGAATTCAGAGAAGAATCAAATATTGTTCATAGATAAACTTGATCATAAACCCACAATTCATCGGATCTCGGCAAACCCACCGCAAAAGAGTATTACATCGAATAGATCTCCAAGAACATCGAGGAGAACTTTGTATTGAGATCCAAAGAGAGAGAAGAAGCCATCTAGCTAATAACTATGGATCCGAAGAGGCTATGGTGTTGATGTAGAAGGCCCCAAGATGATATCTCACAGGTACAGAAGGTTGTGGCGGTGGAAAAGTGGTTTCATGGCTCCCCTGGATGTTTTCAGGGTATAAGAGTATATATAGGCGAAAGAAGTAGGTCGGTGGAGCTACGAGGGGCCCACGAGGGTGGGGGCGCGCCTACCCGCTTGGGCGCACCCTTCTACCTCGTGGCCGCCTTGTTGCTTCCTTGAGTTCCACTCCAAGTCTCCTGGATTGCGTTTGTTCCAAAAAAGATCCTCGCAAAGGTTTCGTTCCGTTTGGATTCCGTTTGATATTCCTTTTCTGCGAAATACTGAAATAGGCAAAAAAACAGCAATTTGCACTGGGCCTTCGGTTAATAGTTTAGTCCCAAAAATAATATAAAAGAGTATAATAAAGCCCATTAAACATCCAAAACAGATAATATAATAGCATGGAACAATCAAAAATTATAGATACGTTGGAGACGTATCAAGCATCCCCAAGCTTAATTCCTGCTCGTCCTCGAGTAGGTAAATGATAAAAAACAGAATTTTTGATGTGGAATGCAACCTAACATAATTTTCAATGTAATTCTCTTTATTGTGGCATGAATGTTTAGATCCCAAAAGATTCTAGAGAAAGTTTTAATATTGACATAAAAATAGTAATACTTCAAGCATGCTAACCTAGCAATTATGTCTTACCAAAATAACATAGCCAAAGAAAGCTTATTCCTACAAAATCATATAGTTTGGCCATGCTTCATTTTAGTCACACAAAATGCTCCCATCATGCACAACCCCGATGACAAGCCAAGCGATTGTTTCATACTTAGCCTTTTCAAACTCTTTCAACTTTTACGCAATATATGAGCGCAAGCCATGGACATAGCACTATGGGTGGAATAGCATATGATGATGGGGGTTATGCGAGAAGACAAAAGAGGAGAAAGTCTCACATTGACGCGGCTAATCAACGGGCTATGGAGATGCCCATCAATTGATGTCAATGCGAGGAGTAGGGATTGCCATGCAACGGATGCACTAGAGCTATAAATATATGAAAGGTCATCAAAAGAAACTAAGTGGGTGTGCATCCTACTTGCTTGCTCACGAAGACCTAGGGCATTTTGAGGAAGCCCATCACTGGAATATACAAGCCAAGTTCTATAATGAAAAATTCCCACTAGTATATGAAAGTGACAAAATAATAAACTCTCTATCATGAAGATCATGGTGCTATTTTGAAGCACAAGTGTGGAAAAAGGATAGTAACATTGTCCCTTCTCTCTTTTTCTCTCATTTTTTACTTTTTTTTGTTTGGGCTTCTTTGGCCTCCTTTTTTTCGTCTGGAGTCTCATCCCGACTTGTGGGGGAATCATAGTCTCCATCATCCTTTCCTCACATGGGACAATGCTCTAATAATGAAAATCATCACACTTCTATTTATTTACAACTCAAGAATTACAACTTGATACTTAGAACAAAATATGACTCTATGTGAATGCCTCCGGCGGTGTACCGGGACATGCAATGAATCAAGAGCGACATGTATGAAAGAATTATGAAGGTGGCTTTGCCACAAATACGATGTCAACTACATGATCATGCAAAGCAATATGACAATGATGGAGCCTGTCATAATAAACGGAACGGTGGGAAGTTGCATGGCAATATATCTCAGGATGGCTATGGAAATGCCATAATAGGTAGGTATGATGGTTGTTTTGAGGAAGATATAAGGAGGCTTATGTGTGATAGAGCGTATCATATCACGCGTTTGGATGCACCGGCGAAGTTTGCACCAACTCTCGAGGTGAGAAAGGGCAATGCACGGTACCGAAGAGGCTAGCAATGATGGAAGGGTGAGAGTGCGTATAATCCATGAACTCAACATTAGTCATAAAGAACTCACATACTTATTGCAAAAATCTACAATTCATCAAAACTAAGCACTACGCGCAATGCTCCTAGAGGGATAGATTGGTAGGAAAAGACTATCGCTCGTCCCCGACCGCCACTCATAAGGAAAGCAATCAAAGAACACCCCACACTTCAAATTTGTCACACAACGTTTACCATACGTGCATGCTACGGGACTTGCAATCCTCAACACAAGTATTTCTCAAATCCACAATTACCCAACTAGCATGACTCTAACATTACCACCTTTATATCTCAAAACAACTATCAAGTATCAAACTTACCATAGTATCTAATACACTCTATATGAAAGTTTTTATTATACCCATCTTGGATGCCTATCATATTGGGACTAATTTTATAGCCAAAGAAAATTACCATGCTCTTCTAAAAGACTCTCAAAATAATATAAGTGAAGCATGAGAGATCAATAATTTCTATAAAATAAAACCACCACTGTACTCTAAAAAGGTATAAGTGAAGCACTAGAGAAAAATTTATCTAGCTCAAAAGATATAAGTGAGAACTCTATACTGCTTCTCGCCCCCGGCCCCAGTGTCGCTCCCAGGGGCGACTCGGGTGGCGAAACCCTAGCCGCCACCCCAAACTTCCCTCCTTCCCTCCCTCCCCTCGCCGTCGCCGGAGGATACCGGCGGGCGAAGCCCTCGCCGGTGGACGGCGGCGGGGGGCCCCTCGTCCGTGAGCTCGCGCGCTGCTGTTTGTGCGCTGGAGCGGCGGGAGCGTGCGGTGGCAAGGCAAGCGGTCGTATGCGCTCAGGGGGAGGCCGTGATGGTGTGGAACGCGTGCGCGGTGGCCCTATTGTGGCGGCGGCCGGCCGCTGCTGCGAGCGGCAGAGATGAGGGCGCCCAGATCTGGGCTGCGCGTTTCTGCCCCAACCCACCCGTCCCTCTCCATCCACCCCTCCCGGCCGCCGCCGGTGGTAGCCGCTGGGCGGGTGAGCACGCGCGCGGCGGTCCTTGACAGCTGCTGCTTTGCTGTGCCCCAGCGGTTCCTGGCGGCGGTAGCTGCGGGTCGGCGCGGCAGTGGAGCGGTGCAGGTGGCTGCTGTCGCCTGCTCGTCGCGCTCCCGTCGGTGGCCGGCCTGCTGGCGCTGCGCCGGTCGGTGCTCCTCCTGCGACTACAACGTTCCTAGGCATCCCTCCATGTGTGCTGGTCTTCTCCGACATTCTTCTCCAAGTCCGGTATGCCATTGCATCTGAGGTCCTTGTTCATGGGTCGGGGCGAAATCCTCGTGCGGCAATGGCCTGCGCTGTCAACGGCGACGCCCGAGGGTGCCGTCACCTCCTTGGAGGCGTTGGCATGACCCTGACTAGATCTCCTCTTCGAGCACCGGGATAAATCCTAGGTCCGGCCTCCCGGACCGGGCAGCGGCGACGTCTCAGCGCCGTTCCCCTCTTGTAGGCACTGCTTTGGCTGCAAGTGGAGTTTGATGCGGCAGATGGAGGCTGGTGATGCATCGCTCTGGCATAGACTGCTACACAGGGAGCGAATCACAATGTATGCCAGCGCCCGCGCTTCCCCAATGATTGCTACACCAGTTCCTGTTGAGCCCTTCCCTTCACCCACCGACTCTCTAGGCACATGGGTGAGAGGTGCGTTGGCCTTGGCAGTCCTGGAGCTGCAATCGTCCCTGGAGCTGTCTGGCAATGGCAGTGATGCTGCCCTGCTGGGCGAGGCCTAATGTCGTTGAGGGAACCTCCTCACCTAGTTGTAGTCGCTTGGTGAGGACGGTTGTGTGTGTGTGTGTGTGTGTGTGTCTGTCCCTCCTTTCTGGAGGTTGTACCCCTGATGTCTTCCTGTTCAATGAAATGAAACGCAAAGTCTCTTGCATTTTCTCGGAAAAAAGATATAAGTGAAGCACATAGAGTATTCTAATAAATTCCAATTCATGTGTGTCTCTCCCAAAAGGTGTGTACATCAAAGATGATTGTGGTAAACTAAAAAGCAAAGACTCAAATATAGCCTCGAGTAAAGTTACCGATAGACGAAGACGAAAGAGGCGATGCCTTCCGGGGCATCCCCAAGCTTAGGCTTTTGGTTGTCCTTGAATTTTACCTTGGGGTGCCTTGGGCATCCCCAAGCTTAGGCTCTTGCCACTCCTTGTTCCATAATCCATCAAATCTTTACCCAAAAAATTGAAAACTTCACAACACAAAACTCAAACAAAAAATCTCATGAGCTCCGTTAGTATAAGAAAACAAATCAACACCTTAAGGTACTGTGATGAACTCATTATTTATTTATATTGGTGTTAAACCTACTATATTCCAACTTCCCTATGGTTCATACCCCCGATACTAGCCATAGATTCATCAAAATAAGCAAACAACACACGAAAAACAGAATCTGTAAAAAAACAGAACAGTGTGTAGCAATCTGTATCAATACTTCTGTAACTCCAAAAATTCTGAAATAAATTGGTGGACGTGAGGAATTTTTCTATTAATCATCTGCAAAAAGAATCAACCTAAAATCACTCTCCAGTAAAAAATGGCAGCTAATCTCGTGAGTGCTAAAGTTTCTGTTTTTTACAGCAAGATCGCAAAGACTTCACCCAAGTCTTCCCAAAGGTTCTACTTGGCACAAACACTAATTAAAACAGAAAACCACATCTAAACAGATGCTAGATGAATTATTTATTACTAAACAGAAACAAAAAACAAGGAACAAAAATAAAATTGGTTTGTCTCCCAACAAGCGCTATCGTTTAACGCCCCTAGCTAGGCATATAAACAAGAATAGATCTAGGTATTGTCATCTTTGGTATGCAATCCATAAGTGACTCTGATAATAGATTCATAAGGTAATTTAATTTTCTTCCTAGGAAAGTGTTCCATGCCTTTCCTTAATGGAAATTGGAATCTAATATTTCCTTCTTTCATATCAATAGTTGCATCAATCGTTCTAAGGAAAGGTCTACCAAGATTAATAGGACATGTAGGATTGCAATCTATATCAAGAACAATGAAATCTACGGGCACATAATTCCTATTTGCAACAATAAGAACATCATTAATCCTTCCCATAGGTTTCTTAATGGTGGAATCCGCGAGTGAGGGAGTCCTGGATTAGGGGGTCCTCGGACAGCCGGATTATATCCTTTGGCAGACTGTTGGACTATGAAGGTATAAGATTGAAGACTTCGACCCGTGTCCGGATAGGACTCTCCTTGGCGTGGAAGGCAAGCTTGGCAATACGGATATGTAGATCTCCTCCCTTGTAACCGACTCTGTGTAACCCTAGCCTCCTCCGGTGTCTATATAAACCGGAGGGTTTAGTCCGTAGGAAGAGAACAATCATACCATAGGCTAGCTTCTAGGGTTTAGCCTCTACGATTTCGTGGTAGATCAACTCTTGTAATACTCATATCATCAAGATCAATCAAGCAGGAAGTAGGGTATTACCTCCATCGAGAGGACCCAAACCTGGGTAAACATTGTGTCCCCCGCCTCCTGTTACCATCCGCCTTAGACGCACAGTTCGGGACCCCCTACCCGAGATCCGCCGGTTTTGACACCGACATTGGTGCTTTCATTGAGAGTTCCACTGTGCCATCACCATAAGGCTTGATGGCTCCTTCGATCATCGGCAACGATGCGATCCAGGGTGAGGTTTTCCTCCCCGGACAGATCTTCGTATTCGGCGGCTTCGTACTGCGGGCTAACTCGCTTGGCCATCTGGAGCAGATCGATAGCTACGCCCCTGGCCATCAGGCCAGGTTTGGAAACTTGAACTATACTGCCGACATCCGCGGAGACTTGATCTTCAGTGGATTCGAACCCATGTCAGGTGTGCTGCACAATCACGACGAGCATGATTTAGGTCTGCCGTCGGACTGTGTTCGGGAGATCACACCTGCAACTAATCCCACCCTCAATCCGGAACAAATTGCGCCATCTGAGGATGGAGGGATAGACCCCGCCACGGAGGCCGCACTCTCAGTGGCGATAGAGCCGAATACTGACTTCACCTCCTACGAGAGCCGTGTTGCCGAACCGTTGGATTCGTCCCCGGCCATGGGCTCCGAGCCGCTTGCGTCCGTGCCTATCGAATCCGATTAGGCACCGATCATGGAGTTTACCTCCGCGGATATCTTTCAGCACTCACCTTTTGGCGATGTGCTAAATTCATTAAGGTCTCTCTCCTTGTCAGTTGAACCTTGGCCGAACAATGTCCGACTAGAATGGGATGCGGATGACGAATAAATTCGGGCCCCACCCACCACCCACTTAGTAGCCACTGTCGACAGATTTAACCGACATGCTCGACTTCGGCTCCGAAGACATCGACGGTATGGACGACGATGCAGGAGACGAACAAGAACCACCGCCTATAGGGCGCTGGACGGCCACCTCATCGTATGACATATACATGGTGGACACCCCCAAAGAAGGGCATGGCGACAAGACAATGGAGGATAATCCCTCCAAGAAGCAACCCAAGCACCGACATCAGTGGCGCCGCTCTAAGTCTCGCCATAGCAAAAGCAGCGATACCGGCACAAGAGACAATAACGCTCCGGATAGTGCCGAAGACGACGATAATCCCCTCCAGCCAGACCTCGAGCGGGAGGATGAACAAGCTAGCCCTCCGAAACAGGCAGCAAACGGAGAATCAGAGGATGACAATTACATGCCTCTCTCCGAAGACGAAGTGAGCCTCGGCGACGAAGAATTTGTCGTGCCTGAGGATCCCGTCGAGCAGGAACGCTTCAAGCGCCGGCTTATAGCCACAGCAAACAGCCTGAAGAAAAAGCAACAACAGCTTCGAGCTGATCAAGATCTGCTAGCGGATAGATGGACCGAAGTCCTGGTAGCTGAGGAATATGAACTCGAGCGCCCAACCAAGAGTTATCGAAAGCACAGGTTGCTACCTCTCCTCGAGGAGGAAGCATTGAAACCTACATCACCAGCATATGATGCGGCTGATCGGCCACCTCATGGCCGAGACAGAGAGGCATTTCAGCCCGAAGTCCTGCCCGCACCCCGCCGCCAATCAAACAAAAATACCAAGGTCTGGGGCAACACGCGGGACCTGCGAGATGTATTGGAAAACAAGGCAAAACATGCAAGATCGATCTACGGATCATGGGGGCGCGCACCAACGCGGGACGATGACCGTCACGCCGGATACACTAGAAGTAAATCCGGCCGGGCCGAATACAGTAGACAAGACTCATATGAACTGCGTCGTGATATAGCCCGGCACAGAGGCGCCGCACACCCCCTATGCTTCACTGATGAAGTAATGGATCACGAATTCCCAGAGGGTTTTAAACCCGTAAATATTGAATCATATGATGGTACAACAGACCCCGCGGTATGGATCGAGGATTTCCTCCTCCACATCCACATGGCTCGCGGTAATGATCTACTTGCCATCAAGTACCTCCCATTAAAACTCAAAGGACCAGCTCGGCATTGGCTGAATAGCTTGCCAGCAGACTCCGTTGGCAGTTGGGAGGATTTGGAAGATGCATTCCTTGACAACTTCCAGGGCACTTATGTGCGACCACCGGATGCTGATGACTTGAGCCATATAACTCAGCAGCCATGGGAATCGGCTAGGCAATTCTGGACCCGGTTCCTAACTAAGAAAAACCAAATTGTCGACTGTCCGGATGCGGAGGCCTTAGCGGTATTTAAGCATAACATCCGTGACAAGTGGCTCGCCCGGCACCTCGGCCAGGAGAAGCCGGAGTCTATGGTAGCCCTCATGACGCTCATGACCCGCTTTTGCGCGGGCGAAGACAGCTGGCTGGCTCGCAGCAACAACACATCAAGAAGTCATGGCACTTCAGATACAAAGGATACTAACGGCAGACCGTGTCGAAACAGACACAAGCGCCGCAACAACGGCGACAACGCCGAGGACACGGCAGTCAATGCCGGATTCAGCGGCTCTAAATCCGGTCAGCGGAAGAAGCCGTTCAAAAGAAGCAATCCGGGCCCGTCCAGTTTGGACCGCATACTCGATCGCTCGTGTCAAATTCACGGCACCCCCGATAAGCCAGCCAATCACACCAACAGAGAATGCTGGGTGTTCAAGCAGGCCGGCAAGTTGAATGCCAAAAACACGGACAAGGGGCTGCATAGCGACGACGACGAGGAGCCCCGGCCGCCGAATACAGGAGGACATAAGAGGTTCCCTCCACAAGTGAAAACGGTGAACATGATATACGCAACCCACATTCCCAAGAGGGAACGGAAACGTGCACTAAGGGACGTCTATGCGATGGAGCCAGTCGCCCCATAGTTCAACCCATGGTCCTCTTGTCCGATCACCTTCGATCGCAGGGACCGCCCCACTAGTATCCGTCATGGCGGATCTGCCACACTGGTCCTTGACCCCATCATCGACGGATTTCACCTCACTCGAGTCCTTATGGACGGCGGCAGCAGCCTGAACCTGCTTTATCAGGATACGGTGCGCAAAATGGGTATAGACCCCTCGAGGATCAAACCCACTAAAACCACCTTTAAATGTGTCATCCCAGGTGTGGAGGCCCATTGCACGGGCTCAATGACACTGGAAGTGGTCTTCGGATCTCCGGACAACTTCCGAAGCGAGGAGTTAATCTTCGATATCGTCCCGTTCTGAAGTGGCTATCACGGACTGCTCGGGCGAACCGCATTTGCGAGATTCAATGCGGTACCGCATTATGCATACCTCAAGCTCAAAATGCCAGGACCTCGTGGGGTTATAACAGTCAATGGAAACACAGAACGCTCGCTCCGCACGGAGGAGCACACTGCAGCCCTCGCAGTTGAGGCACAAAGCAGCCTTTTAAGGCAAACCGCCAATTCGTCCATAGAGCCCCCGGACACCTTCAAGCGAGTCCGGAGTAACCTGCAACAGGATCGCCTGGCACGTTTAGAGCTTGCCTAGCAATTCGGCCCCCGTCCAAGTCCCAGTCAAGCGACGAAATCTGTGCCGCACGTACATAATTACGCACTAAAAATACCATGGGCACAGGCGGGGGCACGACCAGGGCACTTCCCACAACGCGGCTCAACCGCCCCAGGAGCTGTATACCTTTATCATTTCCTCTCTTTCAGGACCTTACTCTCTGGAAGCCCTTTCCGGCAGTCTGATTGCTGGACACATTACGGGAAGGAACAACCAAGGAGGCAAGAAGCTAAGACGTACAAGGGAATCCCCAGGTGGTCTCTGATAACAATCGAAGTACCCATTTTTAATACCCATACGCAGCTTACCCTTGGTAGGACATGTCAAATAGTCCTATTGTTTGCTTATTGCACCACTTGTATCAGTATGCTTCGACGTATTATTTAAATAACAATGCATAGCATTAGTCTATTATTGCATTACCCTTTCTTTTTCTTGTCTGTTTATTTACGACAACTTGCACCCATACATTCCGGTACGACCAGTACGCCAGGGGCTTCAGTATACCCCATAATACGGTGTGAGAAGTCCGAACACTTTCGACAGTGCGGCACCCCGAACTTATAGCATTATATGCATCAGCTCCGAATCATGTCTTGGGTCAATAGTTGGGTTTGCCCAGCTCCCATGTTTTGGTACCTTACGTTCCGCAATATCGGCTAAGGTAGCGCTGGGAGAACTACTGCGATTGTGTCCCGGTTCTTCCGGATGAGCACCTCAGTAGAGAAAGCCGAAAACTGACTGTCATGATAAGGCGAGAGCTGGTCGCTGTTCGAGAGGTCTCAAGTCCTTAAAGAATTTTTCCGCTTCGGGCGAGGAGTCGGCCTTGCCCGACTTAGGCGTATATAGCGCCCCAAATTTGGCCTTCCCAATACTAGGGGCTTCGCCAAAATTTAAAATTGTAGACTTCTATGGCTAAGTGAGAGTGATAAAGCCTTATAGTCCGATTGCCTGGTTTGTTGTGCTGAACACCTCCCTCGAAGGACCCAAAATTGGGATAAAGAGTGCTCAGGTTTATCCCGAACTCCTCAGTACTAGTTACATGGGGGCAGAAGCCGACGACTGGCCAACTCTCAGATTTTATAAACGGCCGCACAGAGGGTAATATTTTAAATTCACAAGCGTTGCATAGCACAAATGAACTCGTTTCATATTACAGGATCGCATGAGTACATTCATTCGAATATTACATCCTTAGTACATTCCTCCGCCACAAGGCGAGAACCCTTCAGGACACTGTTATAATACATCTCGGGGTGGCGATGCTCCTTGCCTTCTGGCGGCCCCTCCTTCACCAGCTTCTCGGCGTCCAGCTTCGCCCAGTGCACCTTTGCTCGGGCAAAAGCCCTGCGCGCGCCCTCGATGCAGACGGACCGCTTTATGACGTCAAGCCGTGGGCAGGCATTCACAAGCCGCCTCACCAGGCCGAAGTAGCTATCGGGCAGGGGATCGCCAAGCCACATCCGGACTATAAGACCCTTCATGGCCTGTTCGGCTGCCTTGTGGAGCTCGACCAGTTGCTTCAGCTGGTCGCTCAATGGCATGGGGTGTTCGGTCCCAGTATACTGAGACCAGAACAACTTCTCCGTCAAGCTCCCCTCCTCGGCCCGGTAGAACTCTACGGCATCTGACACACTACGAGGCAGATCTGCGAACGCTCCTGGAGAGCTCTGAACTTGGGTAAGTAAAAGGAAATTTTCTTTCACATGCTTGCTTTGCATAATGAATGCCTTACCCGCCGCTATCTTCTTAACTGCCTCAATGTCCTGGAGGGCCTTTTGGGCTTCGGCCTTGGCGTGTTGGGCGCTTTTGAGGGCCTTCGCAAGCTCGGACTCTCGTGTCTTAGAGTCAAGCTCCAAGGACTCGTGTTTTTTGACGAGAGCCTGGAGCTCTTGCTGCACCTCGCCTACCCGTGCCTCTTGGTTTTCTCGCTCAATGCGCTCCTTGGCTGCCTTGTCCTCGGCCTCGGACAACGCCTTCTTCAGGTTCGCCACTTCGGTCGTGGCCCCTAGCAAAATTAATAACGATCCTATGATCTAAGCAACCACCCTTGTTTTTTCTTATCAATGTACAGACGGGGTATAACTTACCTTTGTTCTCTTCGAGCTGCCTTTTGGCAAGGCCGAGCTCATCCTTGGACCGCTCAAGGTCCCGCTTCAGTGCGGCGACCTCCGTAGTATGTGCGGCAGTGGCTAGCAGTGAAGCCTAGATATGCACATAGACATATTTCGATTAGACTCCTGCGGTTATTATTTGATCTTCTATTCGGCCTTTCTTCGCAAACGCCAAACAGAGCATCAGGGGCTAGTGTCTATTCGGTAACATTCTCTTATAATCTGGTTACTTACCTCAAAGCCTGTTAGGAGGCTGCACAGGCTTCAGTCAGTCCGCTCTTGGTGGACTGAACTTTCTCGACCACCGCACTCATGATAGTGTGGCGTTCTTCGTCGATGGAAGCGCTGCGAAGCGCTTCCAGCAAGTTGTCCGATGCCTCTGGATGGAAAGAGGCCATCGGCACAGGCGGCTTGCCCCTCTTAGCGAGGGGTTGCCTAACAAAGTCCGGAACCACTGGAGGTTCCGGCGCAGTATTCGGCTGGGGGCTGAATTTGCTGACCCATCATCAGAGCCCATGGGAGTCTTGCTCCCCTTGCGCCCAGCATCCGGAAGCTCGCCGTGAGGCGCCTCCAGGACTACCTCCCCTCGGTTCGGTGCCCTTTTAGACAACACTTCGACGTTGTCCGTAGCGCGAGGGGAGGAGGCGGTCGGAAGTGAATCACTGTTCAGATCCGACGGGTCCAATGAACCATTCGATGAAGATACGTCGATATGGGCTCGGGACAGACTACATAATCATGTTCGGCGTGATGAGAAGCAGTTCAATAAAACATACCAAGAATTATTATGATATCCGGATACTTACGACTTCGCCAGGGGCTTGTCCCTGGGAAACCACTCCTCTTCGCTGAAGGCGGCGGTGGTGGAGTTGTCCGGAAGAAGGGTTCTTCCCTTCTTGGACCCTTCGGCCGCCCCGGACGGGGCGGCCTTCCTTTTCTTGTCTCCCCTGGCTGGGAGGAGAACTTTCCTCTTCCTCCTACTCGTTTTCATGGGAGGAGTGCGCCTCGGTGCTTTCGGACGATGAGTCCGATATAACCCTGCGCCAGAGACCCTTTCGGGTCCCCGTGGCCTTCTTCTTGGCCTTCTTCACCGGCACATCGTAAGGCGCCGGAACCAGCATATCCGTTAGGAGAGCATCTGCAGGATCTTCAGGCAGGGGGGGGGGCTGGGCAATCGATCTGCTCCGTTGTCTCTACCCAGTCCTGTTAAATAGCATGGAGTCTTAGATCCCGCACATAATGGCGCGGTTGGGTTACCCACACCCGTATTGATGAGAATCCCGTGATAAGGGGACAAGATCTCTGCTTTGACCAAGGACGCCCGCTCTAAAATCAGAGCGGCGAAGGAGGAGCTGCGTCAAGCCGGGGATATCGCGGCTGGGAAGCCCTTTTTGTTGCGGACGAAGTTCGGAGATCCTTAGTATGCCCCTCTTAAAAATCATGATGGTTTTGACACCGACAGCGAGATGCAAATTTAAAGAACAGTCATCAAATTCATGAAAACCTAGCACATCACACAAAGTTTTTGGAATCGTGGAAACACTAGCACCCAAATCACATAAAGCATAGCATTCATGATTTTTAATCTTGATTTTAATAGTAGGTTCCCACTCATCATAAAGTTTTCTAGGGATAGAAACTTCTAATTCAAGCTTTTCTTCATAGGATTGCATTAAAGCATCAACGATATGTTTGGTAAAAGCTTTATTTTGATTATAAGCATGAGGAGAATTTAACACAGATTGCAACAAGGAAATACAATCTATCAAAGAACAATTATCATAATTAAATTCCTTGAAATCCAAAATAGTGGGTTCTTTTCTATGTAAAGTTTTGACCTCTTCAATCCCACTTTTACCAATTTTTGCATCAAGATTTAAAACTCCGAATCCTTGGGACGCCTTTCCACTAAAGTTAACTCATCTCCAGTCCGATCTTTATCAAGATTCATATTGGAAAACAAAGATTTAATAGGAGACACATCAATCACTTTTAGATCTTCATCATTATTGTCATGAAAACTAGAAGAACACGCTTTTACAAAGCAATCTTTTTTTGCACGCATCCTAGCGGTTCTTTCTTTGCACTCATAAATGGAAATTCTCATAGACTTGAGAGGCTCATTGATATCACTCTTAGGTGCAATAGATCTAAGTTTCAAAGAATCAACATCAAGAGAAATTCTATCCACGTTCCTAGCCAACTCATCAATCTTAGGCAATTTTTCTTCAAGCAAAGCATTGAAATTCTTTTGCGAAATCATAAATTCCTTAACACTAGTCTCAAAATCAGAGGGTATCTTATTAAAATTTCCATAAGAGTTGTTGTAGGAAATACCATAATTATTAGAGGAATTACTAGGGAACAGCCTAGAATTAAAGTTTCCTCTATACGCGTTGTTACCAAAATTGTTCCTACCAACAAAATTCACATCCATAGATTCATTATTATTCTCAATCAAAGTGGACAAAGGCATAACATTAGGATCAGAAGAAACACTCTTATTAGCAAACAACTTCATAAGTTCATCCATCTTTCCACTCAAAACATTAATCTCTTCAATCGCATGAACCTTTTTACTAGTAGATCTTTCGGTGTGCCATTTAGAATAATTAACCATAATATTATCTAGGAGTTTAGTAGCTTCTCCTAAAGTGATTTCCATAAAAGTGGCTCCTGCGGCCGAATCTAAAAGATTTCTAGCAGCAAAATTCAATCCAGCATAAAATTTTTGTATAATCATCCATAAATTCAAACCATGTGTAGGGCAATTACGTATCATTAGTTTCATCATCTCCCAAGCTTGTGCAACATGCTCATGCTCAAGTTGCTTAAAATTCATAATATCGTCTCTAAGAGAGATGATCTTAGCGGGAGGAAAATACTTAGAGATAAAAGCATCTTTGCACTTATTCCATGAATCAATACTATTTTTAGGCAAAGAAGAGAACCAAGTCTTAGCACGATCTCTAATCAAAAACGGAAATAGCTTCAATTTAACAATATCATTATCCACATCTTTCTTCTTTTGCATATC
Source organism: Triticum aestivum (assembly GCF_018294505.1). Taxonomy (NCBI): domain Eukaryota; kingdom Viridiplantae; phylum Streptophyta; class Magnoliopsida; order Poales; family Poaceae; genus Triticum; species Triticum aestivum. Next base: position 406,675,566 of record NC_057808.1, read on the forward strand.
ACACAAATCAATGAAGTTGTTTAGATGGGTAGCGGCATCTTCACTAGGAAGGCCAGAAAACTGATCTTTCATAACAAGATTCAACAAAGCGGTATTGATTTCATAAGATTCAACATCGGTAGTAGGAGAAATCGGAGTGCTAATAAAATCATTATTGTTGGTATTGGAAAAGTCACACAATTTAGTATTATCTTGAGCCATCGTGACAAACAATCAATCCAACACACAAGCAAACAAGAAGCAAGCGAAAAGAGGCGAACGAAAAAGGGCGAATAAAACGGCAAAGGTGAAGTGGGGGAGAGGAAAACGAGAGGCAAATGGCAAATAATGTAATGCGAGGGATAAGAGTTTGTGATGGGTACTTGGTCTGTCTTGACTTGAGCGTAGATCTCCCCGGCAACGGCGCCATAAATCCTTCTTGCTACCTCTTGAGCATGCGTTGGTCTTCCCTTGAAGAGGAAAGGGTGATGCAGCAAAGTAGCGTAAGTATTTCCCTCAGTTTTTGAGAACCAAGGTATCAATCGAGTATGAGACTACACGCAAGTCGCCTAGTACCTGCACAAACAATCAAGAACCTTGCAACCAACGCGATAAAGGGGTTGTCAATCCCTTCACGGCCACTTGCAGAAGTGAGATCTGATAAAGATAATAAGAAAAATATTTTTGGTATTTTTGTTGTATAGATTGGAAAGTAAAGATTGCAAAATAAATAGTAAACTAGAATTATAGATCGGAAACTTATATGATGTAAAGTAGACCCGGGGGCCATACGTTTCACTAGTGGCTTCTCTCAAGATAGCATATGTTATGGTGGGTGAACAAATTACTGCCGAGCAATTGATAGAAAAGTGCATAGTTATGAGAATATCTAGGCACGATCATGAACATAGGCATCACGTCCGTGTCAAGTAGACCAAAATGATTCTGCATCTACTACTATTACTCCACACATCGACCGCTATCCAGCATGCATCTAGAGTATTAAGTTCATAAGAATGGAGTAACGCATTAGGCAAGATGACATGATGTGGAGGGATAAACTCAAGCAATATGATATAAACCCCATATTTTTATCCTCGATGGCAACAATATAATACATGTCATTTCCCTTTCTGTCACTGGGATCGAGCACCGCAAGATTGAACCCAAAGCTAAGCACTTCTCCCATTGCAAGAAAGATTAATCTAGTAGGCCAAACTAAACCGATAATTCGAAGAGACTTGCAAAGATATTAAATCATGCATAAAAGAATTCAGAGAAGAATCAAATTTGCCATGTGATTTAACACCAATAGTTCACATGACCATGTGACTAATACCCAAAGGGTTTTACTAGAGTCAATAATCTAGTTCACGTTGCTATGTGATTAATACCCAAAGAGTACTAAGGTGTGATCATGTTTTGCTTGTGAGAGAAGCTTAGTCAATGGGTCTATCACATTCAGAGTCGTATGTATTTTGCAAATTTTCTATGTCTACAATGCTCTACATGTAGCTACTCTAGCTAATTGCTCCCACTATCAATATGTATCCAGATTGAGACTCAGAGTCATCTGTATCAGTGTAAAAGCTTGCATCGGCGTAACTCTTTACGACGAACTCTTCATCGCCTCCATAACCGAGAAATATCTCCTTAGTCTTCTAAGGATAATTTTGACCGCTGTCAAGTTATCTACTCCTGGATCAATATCGTACCCCCATGCCAATGTGACGCCCGGATATTTAAGCTACAGTAATCTCTGCTAACAATGCCGTGTCACCACCATTACTGTTGTTAATCTCGCGATGATTCAACCCCGTTCGAATTCAAAATTCAAATTCAAGTTAAACAATAAAAGTTTTCAAATATTAAAACCAAAATGTTCTGGATGTGACAAATAATTCGTTAGTAATTATGGTGGAGAAACCAAATTTTTGTAAAGTGTTAAATGCCCTAAACTAGTTAAAATAGTGGCTAAAATAATAATATAATAGCTTTTTAAATTATAGCAATATTAAACTAATTTACTTTGGGCCCAAACTAAGTTTGGCAGTGGCTTATATTAATGATACTAATTTGGGTGCTAACTTGGTATTTTATAAAACTAAAAGTAAATGAACTATAATAGAAAACAGAGAAGAGACAATAATAAATAAAAACAAAGACAAAAGAAAAGGAAAAGGGAGAAGCACCCCTTTGGTCCAACTGGCCCAGGTGGCCAACCGGCCCACCTGGCCCAGCCGGCGTCTCCCACTGCCCCGCTTAACCCCCCTCCCATCTAACCGAACCCTAGCCCACTCCCCACTCGCCCCCACGTCTCTCTCTCGTTCCCCTCCCCCCTCTCTCGCTGGATCTGGATCGGGAAAAGGGGGGCTCGGACCACGCCCCCGCTGCCTAGGACCACTTCACCGGCGCCTCCTCTCCCCCGACGCCCATGACGCCGCAGCCACCGTCGCCTTCCTCTCCCTCGTGGGATCTCCTCCTCGCCGGCGTCGTGTCACCGTCCTCTTCCTCAACCACCACTGCCTAGACCTCACGGCCCCGTGGTGAGGCCCCGGCATCTCCTCCTCCTCCCCTGCTCCGGCCATTTCGGCCAGGGCCTCGCTCACCGGCACCCGCACGCGCGCGGGTGACCCTGGCCGCCCCGCCCACTTCCCCCGTGCACGCTCACCGCACTCATGGCCGCGCCCTGAACGCCCCCCCGGCCGTACACGCCGCTCCCTGGTCGCGCCCAGGCGCGCGCCTGCCGGCGCCCGCGCCTCTGCTCGCTCCCGC